>NW_015633170.1:364448-391024 GCF_001515625.1 Sinocyclocheilus rhinocerous
TCCAGGATCACACACACACACACTATATATATATATATATATACTTTTTTTTTTTTGTCACTGCGCAGGTCCGTTTTTCTTCCTTAGTTGTTTCAGTTTGGCTGTAGGAGCAGCTCTGCTGTATTACTATGGCGGTAAGTACACAAACTTTTTAATATCTTAATACCCACATCAAAAATATGCATTTCCTAGACTGAAAGCACTCAAAAAAATTTTTTTCTGCAGAGTCCAAGCAGGTGTCAGGCTCCAGCAGCGCTCTGGGTCTGGCTGCGATGGGTCTTAGTAGAAAAGTGCGGGACGTTCTCATCTGGTACACAGAAGATGGAAAATGATGGCTTTTTTGCTGCCTTAAAAAAATAATTTAGACACAGCAATTGATTCTGAAATACTCCGTTATCCTTGTCAAAAATATCAAAAAATATTTTAATTCAGGTTTTAAAAAATATGTACATACTATGTATAATAGAGAAATTATTGTTAGAATTCAGAATTAGAATGGCTGAATTCCAAAGATTTCATTTTTAGGTTTCATGGCTAAATCTGGAATCTCTTCAATTTTAAATATAACAATTGAATGGTTTATATAACTGCTTAATATCTTTAATCAAACATTACAGTCAATGAAATAATAGCAATTTATATGCAATACCAAGGGCAGGAACTCATTACTTTTAAGAAAAGTTGGATAGGAACCAGACTCGCTACTTGCACTAAAGTATTTAGTTGAAGTTGAAACGCTGAGCTGCTCTGTTAATGTTGCGACCCTCATTTTGTTTGTGCATTTGTTTTATTGTACTTTAAAAATAGACGTCAAACTCATTTATATATTATTTATAGTCAGTATCTTTCAATTCTCACAGACTTGGGACTTGCCAAGAGATTATAGTAGTAAAATGTTGGAGGTTTATAATTCACTACGCCATTTAGTACATGCAAAACTGGGTAAACTTGACAAATCAAATTGATCAACGTGTCAATATTTTGACACATAAGACAATAAAGACTACAGATAACCTTAAAGTCCAGTACCTTGGAGTATTAGGAGTTTGTTACTTTGTAATACCTTTTTTGTGGGCTAAGTTTTCAACAAATATGTTTATATTGTTTGCTTACTTTTATACTAGCAGCATGTTTGTACTGGTTTGTGTACTAATAATTAATATTGTCAATTTACTCTTGTGGTCTTGTTTCTGCAGTGCAACTGTAAGTGTTTTATAAAACTTTTTGGCCTGGAAACTTTTTAGATGAATTTGCTAATGGGGCACAT
Source organism: Sinocyclocheilus rhinocerous (assembly GCF_001515625.1). Lineage (NCBI taxonomy): Eukaryota > Metazoa > Chordata > Actinopteri > Cypriniformes > Cyprinidae > Sinocyclocheilus > Sinocyclocheilus rhinocerous. The sequence goes on from NW_015633170.1 coordinate 365,716, forward strand.
TCACAGTAGTTAACTGAGAAACTATATTTTTTGTCAGGGGTTAAAAAAATTATTAGGCTAAATAAAACTGTGGAACTGTTGCTAATGTACTTGGAGATGAATTTGATTTCCACGTCTTGATATACCAAAACAAACACTTGACTAGTTGCAAAAAAAAAAAGATTGCTGAAAAATAGTTTTATTGATGTCAGAATGATTGTTTTGTCCTTAAATGCAGTCGATTTAGGACTGAGGAAGACCAGTGCGCAATACTGAACAACTGTAAGTTGGTCTACTATTTATCTGTGCACTGAATGACTAAATGCAATTATTTTGAATTACTTGATTTTCTTTTATGACTCAATACTGCTCTCTAAAAGTGAAAAACAAAGGAAATAGTTGGCCATTTATACAAACAATATCGATATAAAATGTACAAAAAGTCCAAGAAACATATAAACATATGGATAGTAAATAATCACAACAAACATCAAAACACTAAACAACATTAAAATTTAAAATAAAAATATTTCAAGGAAAAAGGCAATATGCTTGCCAAGTCAGTAGATGGCGCTCTTATACAAATTCTCAAAATCAAATTCTGACGTTTTGGGGTTAATAAAAGAAGAAAAATGTGCTGTATTTATGATACTTAATCTTCACTTCCAAAGTTTTGTAAGAAAAATATCAGTTTTGCTAAAGTGCCGATTTTAACACTCTTCACTGCAATTACTAGACTTCTTTGACTTTGTAAGCAATTTATCATTCATGCAACAAATTAGACCTGTAAGTAAAAACAAATACAAACGTGCTGCGTGCAAGAGAGTTGCATTGTGTTGAACCACACGTAAAATGAGTCCATTTTCCCCATATAGACAGCTGATACAGTGATCAGGTAGGCAGTATGAAGGTCTCATGTGAGGTGAGGTGCTACTCTCCATTTCGGGCTTGAAAGGTATTGTCTGACTAGTTTCTGTCTTGATTATTTTCAATCTCAGTAATGATCCGATTAGAATAGGCTATCCAATCCAATTTCACAATTGATACATTTTAACAATTATATAATTAAACAATTACCCATAAAATAATTACATGTAGTTGCATTTTTCAAATTAAATTAATATTATTTATTAGCTCATTTTGGGACTAAAAAAGGTTCTGCAAAACATAAGGCATATTTACATCGAGGCACATTTGAATATGTCATGACAACTTGCTTGATGTTTGATAGTAAATGTCCAAATATGTATAATTGTATGAAATCCTAAACTCATGTTGTCAGTTATGATTTCGTGTCCTCTGGTCTTTGGACGCCAAATGCTGTGATGAAAACATTTACTACTACGATGACAAAGACGAGAGCTGTGACGATGTTCTCCAGAAGATTCAGTATGTAGTGTTTACTTGTGTCATTCAGATTCCACTTCACTGTAGAACAAGAGCAATAACAGCAGCTCATTATGTAATTCAGAACATTTAAGAAAAGGATATTTAACAGCTTCTTAAATTAAAATGAAAGGCTAAAATCTGACAAAATGATTATAACTATTTGGTGTCCATCATTCTATAGAGCAAGTGTCAAAACCTCTAACACCACACACTTACTCGCAGCTCATGTTCAAAAGAACTTGCATGACTACTCTAAAACCTTCAATACCAAAGATAAAGCTCATTTTCCATTAATTAGAGCCTGACTGTGTTCACAGCGGATTCTGGTGTAAAGACAGAGTTGTGTTTGAGGAAATAGGAATGATTGCTAGAAATGGGACGCTGGGGGCTTTTTGAAGTTGAGCAGAGAATATGAATATTTCTGAAATTGGGACTGAATCTCTTGATATGATTCATATGATAATTCATCTGCTCTTACTCACACTATGTGGACAAAAATAAAAGTAAAAGCTGTTTTACATCTTTTAAAATGTCTGATGGGAAACACCAAAGTGCTGCAGGATTGACTTTCACCTGATATATTCATGTTGAAACTATATTTATTACATACAAATATTTGTGTATAGGATCAACCTCTCTGCAACTTCTGTAATTAAAGTACTGTTTTGGTATGCATAGAGCATTTATCAGTTCTCCTTCTAGACAGTTATTACTGGATTGAATTGCCAAATGTTAAAATAATTCACCCACAAATTACATTCCTGTCATTGTTTACTCACCCTCATGTCTTTCAGAACCCAGTAAGGAAGACTTTTCTTTTTTTTCATAGAACACAAATGGAATTTTTATTACAGCAAAACATCCATGCTGCTTTTTCCTATATAGTAAAACTGAACGGGGACCACTGCTGTCAAACAGGATCTTCAAGGCAAGATTTTGGTAAAAGTGATGACTTGTAGTTCAATCTGTTCCTCAAGCAAATGACCTCAAAAGACTAGGATTAAAGTGCTTAAATTGTACTGACTAGTTTTATGTTTTGTTTTTTTTTGAAGAACAGCATGAACATTCTTCAGAACATAATACAAAGTCATACATAGGTTTGGAAATACATGAGGGTGAGTAAAGAGAATTTTCACTTTACGTTGAACTACTTTTTGAGACGTTTAATATTTAAATACTGCTTTGCATACTACACTACCAGTTTGAAAGGTTTAATTTAAATAGTTTCTCATGTTTTTTTTTAAAGGGTATTTATATTATAAAAGGTGATATACATTTTTTGGGCCACTGCATATGATATGATGTTCATACTTCAATGTGTCATTTTATGCAATATGAAGTACTATATGAAATAGGGTGTGATACTGCTAATCACAGTATGTTTTGTCTTACAGAAGCAAATCATGTATAAAATCACTATTGTCTATATTTTGACGCATGTAAACTTAGGTTCTCAGTTTGGTTAGTTTCTCTCACCTATGAAGATAAGCAAGACCCCCACGATGATCTGTAGGATGAGGGAGATGCTGATGAGGCTGATGAGAGGAATGTAGAAGGAGAATGTGGGTCCCAGCTCCAGGATGGTCTTCAGCTGGGAGGCGTTGGCCATCAGCAGCGCGATATCCAGCATGCTCTCTGCTGCACTCTTCTTATTGGCATAGTGGTTCATGTTAATTGGGGTGTTCCTTGACCAGTGGCTCTGCCGAGGACGCTAAACACACACACGTGATGTTACTTACTACATCCATGGGAATGAGACAAGGTAATGAGTACATGAGCATCATACAATGTTATTGTTTACAGAGAAAGATGGAGGAAATAGGTTTCTGGGTCCTTGTTAGGACAACTTTGCTATCAACCAGATTTTAGGGTTTGGGTTATCAAACAGTATTATCAAATAATGTTGCTTAAGTCTCTTATTTAAGAGGTATAGGTTGGGGTTAATGCTCTGACCAGATTTGAGGACCAGGTTGTTGATACAGTATAACACATTACTTGGGTAAATCACAATATGCTTTCAAGTGAGGCTTACAATTTGCATAGAATTTGACTCGTGCACAATGGTTGTTTTCTGACCTGCAATATTTTCTTCTGAAATTTGAGTCATGGGTCATCTATGGTCATATTTCTCAGCTTTAGAAGGAAATGAAAGTCACTTGTGTTTTTTTAGAATGTTTGTAGCATGTGAAGGGAAAGGGTGAGTGGTTAGTTGACCCTGACATAATTTCCTTCCTTCGGTGTAAAACAGAAGTCATTGCTGATAGAAACCTCTGCACAACAGAAACCTCTCAAATGTCAAATTAAATTCCTTAAAGCTTTCATCCCAGAAAGCAAGCAACCTTAGAAACAATGTTAAGCCAATGTTGATGCCTCAACTCTAACTGCATTGAATTAATGATACAAAGTGGGGTTGGTTCAACATCACTTTTGCACCCATAATTAATATTGAAACAATGGCGAGTTTTTAACAAAACATCAATGATAATATCATTGAATCACTGTTATGAAGTGACATTGTTCAACATCACTTTTGCTCCCGTAATTAATGTAGAAACAATAGGGATATTTCAACAACAACAACAAAGGTAATGTCACTGAATCAACATTATGAAGTGATGATGGTTCAACATCACTTATGCATCCTCAGTTCATGTCGAATTATCAAAAAAAAAACAATGGTTATGTCACTGAATCAACATTATGAAGTGATGGTGGTTCATCACTTATTCACCCTCAGTTCATGTTGAAACATGTTACATTTTCAAAAAAATAAAAATAAAACAACACTAATGTCACTGAATCAACATTATGAAGTGATGATGGTTCATCGCTTATTCACCCTTAGTTACGGTGGCCGAGAAGTGCAGAGCAAATCACAATTCTGAAAACAAAATAACAAATTACAAACGCAAATGCAAGTCTGTTATTTTGTTTTCAGAATTGTGATTTGCTCAGCACTTCTCGGCCACCGTACTTAGTTAATGTTGAAACATTAATATTTCAACTACACTTCAAATGGAACATTAACAAATTACTGACTGCTTCATAGTTTGGGGAAACCCTTTTAAAAGGAAAATGACACCTTTCCAGCAGTTAAGTCACTTTATTTTTTATTTTAACAGTTTAACACAATCAATGACAAAAAGATACAAAATATCAGTCTTCTAAAAATAAAAGTGGGACAAAAGCACTTTAACCTTTAAAATGATTAGTTTCAGGAGTCTGATGACAGACTAAAGGTGGTCCAGTGGTTCAAGTTTTAGAAGCTGGCTTACATCAGACTGCTGCCTTTCTTCCTTTGGGTTCTCCTGAATCTGAAAAAGAAAGCATAATGTCGCTTAAGAGCAAGTCAATTAATTTGTCATACACGGTCACATTCAGGAATGTTAATATGTTAAACACAATATGATTCATTTTTTAGTAAACACAAAAACATTCCAACTATGATTGTAGCATCATTAAATTCTATTTAATCTATTAGCTAAAACCTATTCACACTTTAATATCAATACAGTTTCTACGATAAAAACGTATAAATAAAAGCACAATGACAGGGATGTCCAATTTCTTCAGCCGAGTTTATTAACAGCTAATGAATGTTTTTATGATCACTGAAAACTTCCAGGCAGGTGTGTTGGATCCGTGAACTCGAAACTCAGCATGAAGCTGGCCACCTCTGAGTTATGGCCATTACTCACAGGAAAAAGTATGGGATGGGAACATTAGTCTGTAAATAATATAATAAGCTGTACAGTGGATTCACCTTATTTAGACTTTAATCTCCTTAAATGTCACAAAATGGCCTCTACTGCCACTTTCTCATAAACACAAGTAGTTTTTTTGTGATTGTGTTTAAGTGGAAACAGGCTAAACTGAATGGAGATCAGTTACATTCATCACATTTACAGTTTTTCTCAATCGATTTGACATTTCTCCAAACTCAGGTCACTGTTCTCAAAACAGTTAACACAGTGATCTGAATACTTTGTAATTTTCCTAAACAGATTGAATATTTTCATTCATTTCAAATTACAAATCATGCAAATAATTTTCTCAAAACAATGTGCACAAAAACTCTCTGTTTTCAGAATAGTTAATACAACCAACCAATACTTTAAAATAGCTGAAAAAAGGCTTTACACAAATCACAAACATTTATGAACCATTTGTCCAAACACAATAAACAAAACTCTGTAATTTGTCATTCAATCAAATGAACATAGTATATTTTCGATTGGCCCTAAACTGATAACTGCTCGGTTAATTATGCACTCAACACAGGAAATGCAGTTTTCCTAATCGTTTACACATTTATCACAACTGCTTTAGAGTAATAATAAAATGGAAAGTATACAAAGAGCAAGAACAAATATGCAAATAATAATAATAATAAAATATGGTAAAAATAAGATAAATCAATAAGAATTGAAATAAACATGTATTTTCATTAGCATATTTGTGCATCTACAGCTGAATGTGCATGTTTTATAATCAATAGAGAACCCACCTAAAGATTTGATGTTAATATTTACTTTTAATAAATGCATTACTAGAAAAAATTGCAGTGCTTCATTTTGCAGTAAAGTTGAACTGTTTGGTTAAGATAATTTTGTGTTTGGATGGTTGTGCTAATTGTATTGAGAACAAGTACATTGCATTGGAGAAAAGTGTCAAATCGATTGAGAAAAACTGTAATACTGATTGAGGAAAATGAATGATTACCTGATAAAGCAGTAACTGGAGAGCAGGACATATACAGTAGCACAGGATAGCATCAAGTCCCCGGTCAGGTGATCATGCTGTTGACTACATCTCAACATATAATTAGCGTCACCATTATTAGGTGGGTGCTTCTCATTTCTGTAATTGTCCATCCTCACCTGCCTTTACTTCTACTAAAGCAAGGGTGTCCAAACTCGGTACTGGAGGGCCGATGTCCTGCAGAGTTTAACAGCTAAACTGCAGTACACCGGCCCTCAGAACCGAGTTTGGAGACCCCTGTGCTAAGGGAAAGAAAAGAACGCAAGATGCTATGCAAGCATTTAGTATATATGTAAGACATGGGCTGTGTATAAACTGACATTCTTGCTCAGGTTTGTCACTTGCACTTCAAGAAATCTGCTTAATGTTGTAGGAAAGTAAATTCCTACACTTCATTTTGATGGTCCACTTTAGACATTCTCTAACATTGCACCTACATGTCAGCTAACTCTCATTAGAGTATTAACTTGAAAGGAATAGACAAATAATAGATGTAGCTGCAACATTGTTTAACTTGTGACTGGAATCACTTGTTATTTCTTGGTCTCTTCTGCTGACCACTGCTGAAGTGAAATACTTAATTGTTAATTTACCTGAACCTCGAACTGCTTTTAAAAATTGCACCTTTCAAATGGTGGTCTATAGTGGATGCTTCGCCTACGATATGATACCTACCTATGATGGGTTCCCTTGTTCAAGACCAGCAAGGTTTTGGGGCCGGTTTGGAACCAGATCCTGGTCTCAGGATTTTTCTGAGACCACTTTTCGACTGGTGCTGAGTGGCACTCATTCAGAACTGGCTTGCGTTTCCACTGGCAAGGAGCAGAACCCTCTATGTCACCAACATGTGACTGCAATCGCTTGTTATCTCTTGTGGAAGGAGAGCGTTGATCTCTTCTGCTGACCATTTCTAAACTGTCATACTTAACTGTTGTGTTAGTGTTGTTAATTTACCTGAACTCTGGCAGCATTTAAAAAAAAATTTTGAGTGAAAAAGTGCAGCCCGGTTCCCATTTGGGCTCTGGCACCAGTCCCGGTGTAAAAATAGTTTTGAGAAGTGCACATGAAGGACCAAAATGGGTGTTTCTTAATAATTTTCAAGCTACAATAGGGGTTTTTCAACTGCTTTACTGGAAGACCAACTGTTAAACCAAGCCACCAGTGGATTAAAACAAATCAGGTAAAGCAGTTGAACATGCCCATCATGGCTTGAAAATGCTCCACTGATTGATTAACACTCATTAGAATTCTGCAAAGATATACTTTTATGATGTCGTGGTCATCAACAACAAATCAATATTAGTTCAATATTCCTGTCTCCAGCCATGTGTGCTGTCAGCTTACATCAAAATTTAAATGTTGAACCAACATACTTTAAATACTGAAATGTCAGCCTCAGCCAAGATGATGGTTTGGATGAAAACTCAACATTGTATGCAATCAGTGCTATCTGGGATTTCATTAGAATTTTCAATTTGTAACTGATTACTTCCTTAAATACAAGCTTAAGAATTCTTATGCTGTTAAATCAGCTTTTTGGAAAGTCAGAAATTCTGACTTCCTCTCTGTGACGTTCTGGAAACAAATGCACTTTGAAACATTAGTTAGTACAAAGCATTATTAATAATAATCATAATCAGAGACGGAATGTTTGGCACTCAAAGCGTTCAAACAGAGTTCTACATTCTCAGATGTATTAGAAGTTCAAAAGTTTGTTCTTATTGTTGCTGGAGTAATATATCTTAAAGGGTTAGTTCAGCCAAAAATAAAAATTAGGCTGTGTTTTACTCACCCCCGATGCATCCTAGGTGTATATGACTTTCTTCTTTCAGACGAATCCAGTCGGAGTTATATTAAAAATTGTCTTTGATCTTTCAAGCTCTATCGTTGTAATGCGGGTGTTGCATTCCTTCTGTCCAAAAGACGTGCAATAAAAAGCACCCTTCCACAAAAAAAAGTGTCTCACACGGCTCCGGGGGGGTGAACAAAGGCCTCCTGTAGCGAATCGATGCGTTTTTGTAAGAAAAATATCCATATTCAAAACGTAATAATCACTTGAATCTAGCTTGCGCTCACTGTTGTAAACGGAAGCAGTTCCGGGCGGATGACGTATAAGGTCGGCTTTGCGCATGAGCCGCTCAGAAGTGACGCACGCAGAAACGCAGCGGAGAGATCGAAACAAAACAACGGTCACTAATTAGAAGTACAAAACGAGGATTTGTAAAGAAGAATGTCAGAGGATTTCAATATAAGCCAAGAGGAGACTGGTTTTCCTTTGCTAAAGTAAGGAAACTTTGCTTCCTTTGCTCCTATAAACAAACTCGCGAGACTAGCATACCTCAGAGGGAGCAAGCCTGTTCTTGATAAATCTCCTGTGAAAACGTGGGAAAAGCCGACGAGGAAGAAGTTGGGGTGATGCGATCTTTATATAAGCGGAGCAAAATATTTCATCGCTCCGTCTATAGCGCATTGTGATTGGATGTTTACGCTGTCAATACAGGAGACAAACCAATGGGCCACTGGGTGCTCGCTGTCCCTGCGTGATGGTTTTTGGCAAAAAAACATTCTGTCGGCCCCATAAGTGCGTCGGCCCACCGGGAAAATGCCCGGAATGCCCGATTGCCAATCCAGCCCTGCCTAGGATGCATCGGGGGTGAGTAAAACACAGCCTAATTTTTATTTTTGGGTGAACTAACCCTTTAAGTGTTTAGTACACGAGTCGTCAAACTCGCATTGTACTTTTTGGCTTAGCGTGAAGATTTGTTAACTCAAGAAATCCCTCTTTCTTTTTAAATGAGATAATAAAGAGCTGGTCATTCGATCCATGAGATTTACCTTTCTGAGAACAGTGAGAGGAAGAGCTCTGTATGCCTCTTGCTAATACGGCTCTGTGAACACAAAAGCATTATTCTTCTCTATTATGGCAGAGGAGAGGTCAGGCTGCAGGTGTGAGCTGGCTCTGATGTCCTTCTGGTGTGACATTATTACATCTACTTTGTTTTATTTTATTCTCACCAGCCAGGTAGCAGACTTCAATCTTCAGTTTTAACAAAAATTCCCCCCGACTATGAATTCCCCCAGACTAAATTTATGAAATGGCAGAAAATGACTCCTCTTTGGTTGAGACTGACTGCACTGCATATACCCACACATTCTCCAGGCTCTTCAGGGGAGTGCTGGACAGGGGTTGACTTTGGGTACGGTTCAGTCCAGCTGCCCAACACAAGAACCCTTGTGCCTATGCTGGGAGTGGCAAAGAAAGTAGAAAAACTCCCTCTTTCCATGAACCCCAGTAACACTCATATGCTGACACTTATACAACACCCTTCCTGTAGAAAACTGAACCAGTTATCTAAAAGTAACCGCCTGGGTTCTCTTCCTCTTTCTCTGTCCTGCTATGGATCCATGCAGCTCATTAGTTGTTAAAAAACAAAAGGTTCCCAAGCTTTCTTTCAAACCAGAAATGCCATAAAAGTTCTCCTGGCTACACTTACCCGAAGTATTTCATACACATAAATCAAGCATTTAAAAATAAAGACATTGCAACCCTGGCAGTTTGTAATGACTTGCATGGGCTATACATACAGTATGTCATATACTGTATGCATTCTACTGTATAACTACTTAAAATGAATCCACAGCTGAAGTGGTAAAAGCAGAAAAAGTCCATGTGTTTATCTTGTTTTTCAGACTTGCATCACTCTTGTCCGTTGAACCACTTCACTATGCCACCGATGAAATATCTTGCAGAGCACAGCTGCTGTTACTTGTTCATAAACAATGTGGCAAAGTGATATGTAACTGTAATGCACTCAACAAACCTAGAGCTACGGTACAACTATAGTTTTTAACTGTTAACTTTGCTAATACATGTGAATTTTGTTTATTTTTTCCCCCTTTGCGACTAGACTATTTATAGACCTGTGGCACTAGAATTACAATCAAGGGTGCAATTGTCCATAATATTACTCAAATATTACATCATACCAAAGCCAGGTGGAGGCGTCATTTCCACTGGGCACTGAAATTAGCCACATAGAAATCATTGCCCTTTCAGTCTGCCTAAACACACAGTGTCTTAAGCATTGGTGCTGCCCACAGGAATGATTATATGTTTGATTTTGTGTGTTTCAGGGTGTTTGTTGGGTGAAAAAAATCCACTGGTGGTAAGGTGTTCCTCTAGTCTTTCTAACCACTTCACCTCACCTTTCTTCAGTGCAAACAGTAATGAAAGTGTACGAAAAACATTAAACATTCAAATTTAAGGTTTAATTGAATTAAAAACATAAGCAAAGGGAATTGCAAGAGTTGAAAAAACTTGTAATAAGAAATTGTGACCCGTCAAAACATAAAATACACTTTCCCCTATACATTCATATTTTACCCTAAAATAACAAACTACACATCATCTAGTAGTAGTAATAGGAACTACTATACAAAATGCTTTAGATAGGTCTTTATTGCTAGAACATAATTTATGATGTGATGTCAGTTTTTGTTTACTTTGTACATGTTTTGTTCCCTCCTTGGCTAGTGAGACGGTAAAACTTGGCTAGCTCAATGTAGAATCCATCCATTATGGTTTTACTGTTAAATATTAATGGAAAATGAACTTGGTTCATTTTCATGGTTGGAATGGATCTGTAAGATAAATAGTTAATTGGTTAAATGTATAAGTTCCATATACATTCATATAAAATATGGAATACATGTATTATATAGGCTAATTTATATTGAGGAAAGGGGTATTACTTTATAATTTACAAAGAATATTAATAATCAAGAAACCAATATGCTTTTATGGTAAAAATACTGTTAAAAGTACCCTTTTTAATAAATGGAAATTATGACGGAATCTAGTTCGAAACCATCTCATAGTGAACTTTTTGTTGAAATAAGTTTACTTGTGTTACACGTTATTTAGTTAATGTAGAATTGTGCTACACCGCCGTTTGTTTGTGGGCATCGCTGTGCATTGCATTTTATGCAGTGTTTTAAATGCGCGTTATTCATGCGTGTCGTCTGAACTGACAGTTTATTAGTGTCTTTCACAGCCTATTGTTGAGGGTTACACGGACCGGTGATCTCATCGTAAGTCAGTCTGGACGCAGTCGAACGAAACACCGGGGTAATGAATAAGAGGCTTGTTTCCAAACTTTGAACCGCTTTTGTGCCGCGTGAGCTGAAATGTTAAGGACTCGTTGTCACTTACAAGTTGTACAAGAGGTTTGTTTCCAGTAACGGAAGGTTGTAAGTTACAAAAACAAACCTCTCGGCCAGTCGAAAGCAGCTTCTATCAGCACATGGTCTGCGATTATAAGATTTACCCCGCGGGCCACACCACAGTAGGCTATCCCTTCAGTTAGACTCGTCCACACAAGTGCATTGCATTACAGGATGGAAAATGCAGTAGCCTACATGAGCAGCCTTTTTCTTTCAAAAAAAATTAAGAAACGCTTTCAGACAACAATAACCAAACAAAAACCTTCGTTATAAGATTATGTATGGTTCGGTCAATGTATTTTTATCTAACCCGATTGGATTTTATAGACATCAATATAATGGGTTAAACTTGAACACAAACATCCCATTGGCGGAGGAGTTTGTGCTCGTTTTAAATGACACTGATATGTTCAAAATCACTCACCTCTCTTGAATCACTTCTGTTAGCATCTCCATTCAATTCCATCGCTTCTGAAGCCATAATCCTTCCTTTGATTATAACTAACACTCCGTAAATAGCTGGGTTTCAGTGTTTTTATGGTGCATTATGATCTCATGGACGATGAAAGGAAAAGGGGGCTGGACATATGACTGCCAAACACTGCTGCAGCGATGTCCGAATCGCTCTTTTGAGTCGGATCTTTTCAATCATCCAGACGAACCGGTTAAGACTTATCTGAACAATTCGTTTACAAATCGCATTTTACTAAACGTACAAAACTTTTTTGTAGCCGGGAATATTTCAGCAGTGTTTAATGTAAATTTGTTAGTTTCTAAACGTTTTGTTTATACAAAATATCATAGATATGTACCACATGAAATTACAATAAAACATAATTATTAATAGAAAAATTAAGTAACATGTGCTATAGGCCTATATCAGAATATAGAGTACAAAATATTCCATTTGAGGATGGCAGAAACCTATATTTATGTAAAGGGGGGGGCTGTTTTTATACGGCTCTATGAGCAATTTGTACGAAAGAACCGATTCCGATGATCAGTTAAACTTCGAATCGCTACAGTGCAGGCTCAACACTGGCACAGCCGTTCGTCCACAATCTAATACCAAGCTCGTGCTCTTAGTGTAGATATTATTATTAGAGGCCTAAATAGGCCCGTGATCACTCCCAACGTTTTAAACTTTTATATCTATAGGTACAAACATATTACAATCAGAGGCGTGCATTTTTGTCCGACCATTGACCTTTAGATCTTTGAGTCGGTGCCAAATATGCAACAACTAAAACTTTCAGTGTTCAGAGACATCTGTGTTTGTGCTGCCATCTAGTGATAGTTAAACACACCCAGGATCCAGGTTTATTAAATTGATTGCTTCAAATTTACTGTATAATAATAATAATAATAATGTTGATTGCATGTTTCTGACTGCAGGCAAAAGTTAGCAGATAAAGTAGTTATACAGTAATTAGGTGATATAAAAATACAACTGGCTATGTAGAGATATATTTTATTATATAAAAGAGTATATAAAATATGCATTTTCTCTCATGCATCTTTTCTTCTGATACATTTATCAAATAATCATTTGAATTGTAATATTCTTTAATTAAACTATTAACACCCTTTTATTAAAATGTTAATATCAGTGTATTGTACGCTGACAATAAAATCTCCTTTTACCATTTTCCTTTTTTTTAATATTATTATTATTATTATTTTAAATGGACATTTCACCCCAAAATAGAAATTCTGTCAACTTTTACTCACCCTGAAATTGTTCCCAACATTTATTTATTCATTCATTCATTCTGTTAAAAAGAAGATATTTTGAAGAACTCTGTGTAACCAAACAGTTGAATGTTTTAGATAGGAATGAACCAAACATTGAGCTTCTCTGTATTTTTCCATACAATGGCTATCAACCATTTGGTTACACACATTCTTCAAAATAACTTCTTTTGTGTTCAGCAGAAGAAAGAACCTCATACAGGTTTGGAACTTAAGGATAAGTAAATGATGACAGAATTTTCATTTTTGGGTAAACTATCCCTTTAAGTGTTTCAGGTCCTATTCAGTACCCTATTTGTTGTAATTGCCTACTACCCTGGGACAGAGCAGAATCATTTAATTGTAGAGAGCACTGACAACAGTTCAGTGTGTCAAGTTCTTAAAGTACAGACTCATGACAGATCTAATTAATTGCAGTATTACAGAAGACGTTCAGTTTCTATAAATATAAGGTACCAGTGTGTAAGATTTCTGACCCTTACTGCACATTTGTCTTTTAGAATCTCTAAACGATAAAGATTATCCGTTTGCTGTGTAAAAATGTGTCCATACACTTTCCATAAATGAGCTGAGCACTAAATTATTTTGTCTGTGGTAGACTTGAATAGTTGTAACATTTTTCAGTATTTATTTATGTGACTCACTTTGATATAATATGCCCAGATTTGCCTTTAATGTCAAGTGCAAAGCTATTGTTACAGTCAACTCAGTCGGCTAATGGAGTGGGTTGTTACACTAACAGAAAACATTGAGTTGACAAATTCTGTCATTCTACTGTACAATTTTAATAATCACCTCAGGAAGGTGGTGAACACGTATTATTTCACTTAACTTACTTATGGTTAAACCATGATGTTAAAACTCACCCTCGTCTCCCCTATAAGAATGTAATACTGTAATTGCAGAGGGAATGAACACAACTCTCTCCAGTAGGTGGAACATTTTCTTTCAGGAAAATAGCAAGAGGAGGAGGGAAGGGATGAGAGAATAAAAAGCATCGTCATACAACATTAATTCACATTAAATATTCAGCAGTCTTAACCAAGTCACGTGGCGGGCATAGGCCTAGGTAGCCTATATACTGAGAATAGTAAAGGGATACCTTATGCGAAGTTGCTGTAAACTACTTAAAACTTAGTTATACTGTCATATTAGTTCAATATGACAATTAGCCTAGTTATGTCTCTGCAGGACAGTGACGTGCGTGCCCCGTTCCGTCCTTCACCAAGCTCTGGTCACTCACGTCACATAGGTTTGGGCGGGCCCAGCGTTCCGTGGGGTCCATGACGACCCGTGCAGAGGAGGATAAGGGTACCGCCTAAAAACAGACGCTTTTATTGGACACACAGTGTTGCTAGGCGCTGCGGGATGTCCATAACAGCGCATCAGCACGGGAACCGAAGCTAACTATGAACGCTATAACATAACGAGGGATGAATCTTTAGGGAGGTGTCGGTGCCGTATTATCCGAGATGAGGAGAGCATTGCCGCAGTGAGCAAATAATCTCATCAGCGGGCTCTGGATTTCATGTCCCTTACAGACGCTGACATTTATAAGAAGCAAGGGTAGGCTACTCGGGGTTTGAAGCTGCTATGTGGTCGCTTGGTCAAATTAGACGTCTGAAAGACCATTCATTAAAATGTTATTTCAAGGGACAGCTGCGCACTTTATAGTTTTGTGACGGATTAAACAACGTGACAGCCTCTGTCAACTACCTAGCATGGTGAGTTAGATACTGATATTGGTTTCACATTGAAAAAAAAATCTTTTAAAATTGTTTTACAGCTTTTAAAGTACATTTGTGGATGACAGAATTTTCATTTTTGGGTAAACTATCCCTTTAAGTGTTTCAGGTCCTATTCAGTACCCTATTTGTTGTAATTGCCTACTACCCTGGGACAGAGCAGAATCATTTAATTGTAGAGAGCACTGACAACAGTTCAGTGTGTCAAGTTCTTAAAGTACAGACTCATGACAGATCTAATTAATTGCAGTATTACAGAAGACGTTCAGTTTCTATAAATATAAGGTACCAGTGTGTAAGATTTCTGACCCTTACTGCACATTTGTCTTTTAGAATCTCTAAACGATAAAGATTATCCGTTTGCTGTGTAAAAATGTGTCCATACACTTTCCATAAATGAGCTGAGCACTAAATTATTTTGTCTGTGGTAGACTTGAATAGTTGTAACATTTTTCAGTATTTATTTATGTGACTCACTTTGATATAATATGCCCAGATTTGCCTTTAATGTCAAGTGCAAAGCTATTGTTACAGTCAACTCAGTCGGCTAATGGAGTGGGTTGTTACACTAACAGAAAACATTGAGTTGACAAATTCTGTCATTCTACTGTACAATTTTAATAATCACCTCAGGAAGGTGGTGAACACGTATTATTTCACTTAACTTACTTATGGTTAAACCATGATGTTAAAACTCACCCTCGTCTCCCCTATAAGAATGTAATACTGTAATTGCAGAGGGAATGAACACAACTCTCTCCAGTAGGTGGAACATTTTCTTTCAGGAAAATAGCAAGAGGAGGAGGGAAGGGATGAGAGAATAAAAAGCATCGTCATACAACATTAATTCACATTAAATATTCAGCAGTCTTAACCAAGTCACGTGGCGGGCATAGGCCTAGGTAGCCTATATACTGAGAATAGTAAAGGGATACCTTATGCGAAGTTGCTGTAAACTACTTAAAACTTAGTTATACTGTCATATTAGTTCAATATGACAATTAGCCTAGTTATGTCTCTGCAGGACAGTGACGTGCGTGCCCCGTTCCGTCCTTCACCAAGCTCTGGTCACTCACGTCACATAGGTTTGGGCGGGCCCAGCGTTCCGTGGGGTCCATGACGACCCGTGCAGAGGAGGATAAGGGTACCGCCTAAAAACAGACGCTTTTATTGGACACACAGTGTTGCTAGGCGCTGCGGGATGTCCATAACAGCGCATCAGCACGGGAACCGAAGCTAACTATGAACGCTATAACATAACGAGGGATGAATCTTTAGGGAGGTGTCGGTGCCGTATTATCCGAGATGAGGAGAGCATTGCCGCAGTGAGCAAATAATCTCATCAGCGGGCTCTGGATTTCATGTCCCTTACAGACGCTGACATTTATAAGAAGCAAGGGTAGGCTACTCGGGGTTTGAAGCTGCTATGTGGTCGCTTGGTCAAATTAGACGTCTGAAAGACCATTCATTAAAATGTTATTTCAAGGGACAGCTGCGCACTTTATAGTTTTGTGACGGATTAAACAACGTGACAACCTCTGTCAACTACCTAAGCATGGTGAGTTAAATACTGATATTAGTTTCATATTGAAAAGAAAATATTTTAAAATTCTTTTATAGCTTTTAAAGTAGGCTACATTTGTGGCATGAATTTTTGATGTAAGGGAGCGTACCTCTTACTTGAAAAAGAAGTTAATGCCATTAGTAACTATATATATGTTCTGTTTTGCTTTTTCAGATAATTGTATAAATATTTGATTATAATTAATATTAGCTATTATATGTAAACGACGAGTCTGGCAGTCAGTCCTCAAATGATGCCGAACTGCGTCAGTACAGACTGGTATTGCAGGTATGGCAATCCGTTTTAACATTTATTCATTTCATACGAACTAGTGTCTGTTCTATGTTTCTAGCACTTTTTAAATTAGTATTAAGTAATCCAGTACTTTCTATTTTTTATTTATTAATTCCAGTAGTGAGTAATATTGTTAATTAGTACTTACTTTGTAAAACTTACTTATTTGCTGCCAGTCATTATCCCATAACTATTGTTATTGGTGACAAATTTCCAGTATTCCAGTTGTTACTAGTGACATTTCAAAACTTACTTGTAGGAATTTTAATATAAATTATATCCTATATCCTATAAAGTATCTAATGGACCTAATGGTCATTATATATGATGAATTTCTGGTGAGATTAGAAACATTACAACAATTGAGATTTTCCCTATGTAAATATGTACTAGTATCTAATAAATATACACTAGTAAATATGGATTTGTATTATTTGGATAGTCTTCTTGTATCTAGAGAAGTTATAAATACTAGTATGTGGAACAAGTGCTAAACACTAATTACTTCTGGGATAAGTACTAATTTCTAATGAATACTTAGTAGTGAAATAGAAACAGATAGTAGTCATTATTTAATTAACTGGTAAGGAAACAGCTAGGAACACAAAAAAGATTTCAGTTAGTTTAAGTAATAAACGTTAAAAGTACTTGCCATATTGCAGGTGCATTCATTCAAGGAGGACCATGCAAACGGGTGAATGTCACTGATGAGTGTCCAGCGATTCACTGGTCATGGAAAACCGGACTGGACCCAACTCTGAGCAGCAGCCTGTAGGCTTTACAGTTCCCTCTGTCCCCTCAAAAAAGACTGTAATTTATGAAAATGGCCATGAACATCCCACTCACACAGACCCCACAGCTGCAGCACACAGAGGGGCCAGCGATCCAACAGCATACCCTCTATCAGATTACAAAGGTCTGGTCCGGCAGAGATTTATACGCAGAAGTTTGTGGTTCTCTGAGTCAGAGGATCAAGAATTGGAGATTTCAGAATGCGACACCACCAGCAGTCCTGTTAAAAGTGCTCATATTGCTGTCCAGAGGAGCTTTAACGTGGAGTGTCAGGTGGGACAGGGGGAAGGTGTAAAAGAGAACTTCACCAAAGAGCCAGAGACAAGTGACGCTGAGGAAAAACATGATGCTGAACCATCTGAAATGTCCAAGAGTGTGGGGAAAGCTGGGAGTGATGAGAACGAGGAAGAGGCCGAAATGAAGGCCGTATCCACCTCTCCAGGTGGACGCTTTCTTAAGTTTGATATTGAGCTTGGCAGAGGGTCCTTCAAAACGGTCTATAAAGGCCTGGACACTGAAACGTGGGTGGAGGTGGCCTGGTGTGAACTTCAGGTAAGGAAAATGCAGTTATAACGTATTCTCAATTTTAACCACTGGAGTTTCAAATCTTGCAATAACTCCTATTGGCCTTTTTTCCATAAAGGCTTTGTCTGTTATTGGTCTTTCCAAATTTGTTGACATGTTATTTAATATCATTATCATTGATATTGCAAAAAAGTGTCAGATAACCAACAGATCTACTTAATTTGTTGGGCATAGTGAGCGGCGGAGTAGATTTGTATCAATTATCTAGAAGTTAAAACTGTAACCGTGAACTGTAAGTAAAAATTAAGTTTCTGTGTAGTTTGTTATTAACAAAAAAGTCTGTATTTTTCTGATTGATCCTATTGCCATTCAAAATGCCTGCTCCTTATACAAGTTTGCCGGGTCATCTGATATGGCCTCTTCCTTTTATCAGCACTATTGATTGTAAAATGGAGAGATTGAATCACCATGACCACATCTAGATCAGATTTCCTATGTTTCCGTGTTGTAGTCTATAATCATTTAAAGTTCAGCTAAGTTCAACAGAGAATAGTAAGTGTTAAAATTTTTGTTATTGCTTTCTGGAATATTGGGAGAGCCCGATTATGTTAAAAGTGATGCATCGTAATACCTCCTGCAAACAGCTTTGTGCTGTTTCTAGCTTGTGGTAAATATGTAAATATAGTTAATATATTTCAGAGCTCACTCAAAAATCATTGAAGTAGACATTTAGAGTAGGGTGTGGACACAAACAAACTCTGTAGAGAAGCAGTGCACATCCCTGGAGAATCAGTCCCCTCTGCATAGGGGTCATGTGATAAGGGTGGTCATGTGCACTTACCTGCTGAAATGATGCAATAGTAAAATGCTATCAAGTGTAGTATTGTTGTTGCCGCCGCCGCCATGTCGTGAAGGCGCTGTGTGTTTCGTTGTGAAAGCGAAACTACTTTGTTTGGCCTTCCAAAAGAGGACGATATCCGCTTCGTCATCAACGACATCAACGTCACGCTGTGGATCGCCAGATCGGTTTTCACCGTGGACGAAGCGGAGTCCAGCCTGGGGTTGTCACATGTGGTTGCCGCAAGCCAGCCGCCGCTCACTCTAGCCCTCCGCCGCTCACTCAGGCCCGCCGGCCTCCGCTCACTCTAGCCCTCCGCCACTCACTCAAGGCCGCCGTGTGTGACGCTGTGTTTCGTTGTGAAAGTGAAACTACTTTGTTTTGTTTTACCTGAGCAATTTGTGATTTGTGATCAGGTAAAACGACTTAGAATCATATACAATAACATTTACCCTTTATTATTTTCATATAACACATTTTTACTGTATTACAGCCATTGTATGGGGCATGCTGTCGGTTTTGGATAGGATTTATCCTGCTTTGTGAATCTTAAAAATCACATGGAGGGAATTAGCAGCATATATTGTGACTGCCGAGCATAGCGGTCTTAGCAAGCCAAAAATTGCTGAGTCCCCTAAATCTGCTAGGAGGGAGAAGAGAGAGAAAGAAAGGAAGAGACAGAGGAACAGGTCAGATGAGGTGAAGATGGCTGTGTACTAAGGAACGCTCCCTCACATCAAGCAGTAGCATTCTCAAGACAATATAAAAGATATTCCTAATGGACCATTTTATGTACAGCTGAACGCCCAACCTGACTTATTTGTCTGACAAGGTTGCATCAGCAGCATAATGAACATATAAAAAAGCTGTTGTCTTCTGCTGTCTGTGAGTCTTCATTATCTAAAGCCACACCCCGGCCATATGTAGAAATGAAAAGCCCTTTTCCTTTTGTGAGAGCTTCTGATTTAACACACCCCTGAAAATAATCAATGCCACAGTGTTTAATTTGTTTGTGTTTAAAGGGGTGGTTGACTGTTTTTTCTTTCTAGGCTTGATTGTGTTTATGGGGTGCAGTCTAACATGTGTTAATGCTTCGTTAAAAAATGATTGGTTAGCTGGCCCAGTGTGTTGTGATTGGCTAAACCGCCTCTAGTGCGCGTCTAAACGTCCCGCCCTCACTTCAGCAGCATGTGCTCTTAATGGTATGTTTTTTGTTTGTTGTTGTCTCATACTTTTATATATGCTTATTTGTATTTGTAACAAAATACAAATTTGATATTTGTAACTGCTACTGCTTCTGTTATCTTTTAATATACGGTTTTATCCTGATTAAAGCTTTAATACAGTATGGCAACCGCACGCGCGTCCATGTATAAACGCTTCTCATAGCTGTTCCCGGGGGCGGGGTTTGTCTGGGTTTGTGATGTCACAAACCCGGGAAGTAACTCGTTGTAGTCCCTACGAGCCGTTTTTGTAGGCATTGAACTGCCATAATTTTAAAAGACGATATCTCCGTTTGCATTCAACTTTCAGCGCCGCAACTTTGCAGATATTTTTTATGCTCAAACAGCAACATTTCACACTAACTAATGTTTAAAAAGTGAAATCGCAATCAACCACCCCTTTAAACTGCATCAGAAATGCAATTAAATTTTGGGATACTTTTTCAACGTATTAACATATATAACTTTGCAATTCGCTTTTATAGAAACCACCTAGGAATCTGGTAGCATGTTTGGTCTGAAGTGCTTATAGACTGTAGAGTAAATTGAGAATGGGGGAGGTCGAATTAAATATATGTCTGTGTGTGTGTGTCTCTGAGTTCATGAGAGGTTACAGATGGTGCAGTGTGGGGGTGAGTCTCAGAGGTTTTATGGGGTTGCACATTGCCTGATTGTGAGGGACAGATATGTTACAGATACTCCCTGTCAGCATTTAGTAAATTTAGCAGCAGGAAGAGGGCAGATGCAAAGGTATTGATTTGGTCAGCTTCATGACCATAGCTACACACCAGCATGTGAACTACCACCAGTGACACTGTAACTGTAGCATTTTCAAGCCTAGCACAACTGCTGTACACATTAGGTTTAGCCCTACTGCAAGTATCTCTCTAACCCGCAGTTACATTTTGTATACCGATTAAAGGGACTTCAGTTTTATGTTGATTCAGGTGTATTCAGTTTATCAGACAAACCCCAATACAAAATGTTAGGGTGAGCTTTTTTTTTTTTATGCTGTTTATTTTAATTATGTTTTCTGCTTTGTACTGCATATCAAAGGGCTTCAATATGTTAATCAGACATCCCTCTCTTTGAGGGGTATGCATATTTTGCCTTTCATGTTGCATCAATATGCTTTCATAACTGTAGTTTAGTTGTTTTTTTATCTCTTATCTGCCTTTGATCTTCTTGACTTTCTTAGTCATATCATGTTCAGAGATATTGTCCTCACCCCCACCCCCACGACCACACAAAAACAAAAATACAATAAAACAGATATATTGTCTATCCATAGAAAGATATTACAGCGAATGTGTGCTTTAAATCAATAAAGACTGTCTGTCTGACAATAAAGAATGTCTTTAGAATGTATGTCTTCCACTGGTCAAGAGTTATTTTATAGAGCTATCTTTTTCCTGTAAGGAGGATAATTGAGTTTTTCCAACAGTAGGCACGTTTCCATTACAGATTTGCGCAAAACTTTGGTGATATTTTCTGAATGTCAATAAAAAAATATTGCGAAATGACGGCGTTTCCGTTAACCAATAGGTGCGTTCAACTTCATGCAGCACTGCGCAGACCGATCGGCGGCTGACTTGAAGCAGTGCATGCCGGTTAGAAATTTAGTCCGACTTGAACCGGCGCCGACGCCACGTCACTGTCACGTGAGGCATTAAAGTACCGCGATAGCAGCCGGCTGACTCAGCTGGTGCAGCTTTTTCAGAGCAACTGCAGGAGTGCTGATGACGACACAGCTGTTTCACGATTGGCCAAATTCACCACTCGACAACAATGACGTGTGTTTCTAACATCATCAAAACCAATACTGCTCATAAATCTGTGTTTTTAGAACAACAAAAAAAGCTTTTTTACTGTAGTCGCAATGTTATATTGAGTCACGTTTATCATGAAAGCATATATACCCCCACTTTATTAGTATTTAAATTAGTATATATATACCTTGAACTTTATTCTTGAACAGATGGCGCTGTATTAAGCAGTATATAAAAAGTGTCTCTGTTGCTCATGAAAACGTTTCTGAAACGCGCCTAGTGTGGCAGTTTGGTAAATTCAGTTCAGTACATCTCTTACATATCTTGTTACCATATGTATGTTTATCAATCTATCTCTCTTTCCACCCGTCTTTCTGTCTCTCACTTTCTCCTGGCATGTGCCTGGAACCTCAAAAACCTATGCTGACCCCTTGCCATCTCAGGATCGTAAGCTGTCCAAAGCGGAACGTCAGAGGTTTAAAGAGGAAGCAGAAATGCTAAAAGGTCTTCAGCATCCAAACATTGTGCGCTTCTATGACTTTTGGGAATCTCCTCTGAAGGGGAAGAAGTGCATTGTTTTAGTCACTGAACTGATGACGTCTGGAACACTGAAAACGTGAGTCAAAGACAGTGTTTCTACAGAGACATGTAGAAACTGATGCTAACAGACCAGGGTTAGCATCTTAGTTGGTTTGAGTTGCTAGCTGTGGGACACCAAGGAATGTAATCTGCCCTATTACAACTTGCATTACTTTGCACAAAACCCAATTTTGTCTACAATATAACATTTAGATCACATATTGAAATTTGTGAAGACAATGATCTCCAACCCTGTTTCTGTTATGTAGATATCTGAAGCGATTCAAAGTGATGAAACCAAAAGTTTTACGAAGCTGGTGCAGACAGATCTTAAAAGGTCTTCACTTTCTCCATACGAGGACCCCTCCCATCATCCATCGGGACCTGAAGTGTGACAACATCTTCATCACTGGTCCTACAGGCTCCGTCAAGATTGGAGATCTTGGCCTGGCCACTCTAAAAAGAGCTTCCTTCGCCAAAAGTGTAATCGGTAATAGTCGGGGGAGTGACAGGGTTTTGAGATTTATCAGATTAGGCTACATTGAATACAACATTTAAATAGCCTGTTTAGATGATGTAGACTGTAGCTTACATCCATGTAGTTATTGATTTTTTTCCTTCTTGGTTTCTTCCTATTTTAGGCACTCCAGAGTTTATGGCCCCTGAGATGTATGAGGAGCACTATGATGAAGCAGTAGATGTGTATGCATTTGGGATGTGTATGCTAGAAATGGCTACCTCTGAGTATCCATACTCAGAGTGCCAAAATGCAGCACAAATCTATCGCAAAGTTACTAGCGTAAGTTTGAGCAAAGTACTCCTCACCAACCGTCATTAATTTTTTTTAGAATGGAATATTACTTGAGTGAAAAAATACACTATCATGTCTAACATAGAAGGTATTATCCATGAAACATGTTGCATAATGCATTTATTCAGAAATTGTCCCATTCAGTTAAATGGCAGAATGTATTTTACATATGATTTACGTAGATAATAATTTTGCTCATTGGTAGATCTATGTCAGGGGTGGCGAATGTCGGTCCTGGAGAGCCACAGCCCTGCAGAGTTTTGCTTCACCCCTAATCAAACACACCTGAACAAGCTAATCAAGGCCCGAAGGGTTACTAGGAAGCTACAGGCAGGTGAGTTTTTATTGGAGCTGAACTCTGCAGGACTGCGGCTCTCCAGGACCGGAGTTCGCCACCCCTGATCTATGTCATGTTTTGTAATTGCAGTCAGATACAAAGGAAAATTTTGAAACTTTTTTTTTGGTGTCAAATTTCCTTTCAATGTCCATTCGCAAGGGGTTTCAATGAAAATGTATGTGGGTGTGTGTTGGGTTCCTTTTTAATGCACTGTACAGGGTGTGAAGCCAGCCAGTTTCAGTAAGGTGACCATGCCTGAAATAAAAGAAATCATTGGAGAGTGTATCTGCCATCGCTGGGAGGAAAGGTGAGTACATCAGCTGATGTGTCTCCTGTCACATAACCATAAAGGTCAAAAAGCCTATGCTCCTGTCAGATGTAGAATGTCGTATGATCAGACGACCTTTTCTTGGAAGTCTGCAGCTTTATTTATCTAATATGCTTTACAGTAATTCGCTTTTGCAGTAATTTGAACCTTGCTAACGACATGTATTCTGATTCTGATTGTGTACTGCATGCATGGATCATCAATCAGTCAAATAACTTACCATTATTACCAACTTACCATTTGCTACAGCAACATAATAGCATTGTTCATAGTCCTTCAGATGTCAGACGTAAGATGTAAAACATCTTCTGCACATCTTGTCTTGTCCATTTGAATGCATTACATATGGGTTGCTATAGCACCATCACATTTTTCAGGTCTTTACAAACCAAATTTCATCTTCCTCTTCTAAAAGGTACTCTATAAAGGACTTACTAAATCATGCGTTCTTTGCGGAGGACACTGGAGTGAGAGTAGAGCTGGCAGAAGAGGATGACGGCAAGAAGTCTTCCATTGCTCTAAGGCTTTGGGTTGAAGACCAGAAGAAACTTAAAGGGAAGTATAAAGACAGTGGTGCTATCGAGTTCACCTTTGACCTGGACACAGAAGTCCCGGAAACAGTTGCCCAGGAAATGGTAAACAAACATGATTTTTAGAAATGCAACATTTTAAGATACATACATAGCAGTGGCGTGCGGTGGCGTTTTAAAATGAGGAGGCAGTTATATACATATATATATAGGCCTATATATACTGTATATGTCCCTGTTACACTTAATGTTGTCACATTTTCCTGGTTAAATAAATATTACATAAAAAAGAGAACAAATGTAATTCTATTTTGTATTTTATTAATAATTTTTTTTTATTTCATTTAATATTTTTAATACTAATTATACATTTCATAGTGTTTTTATGCGTTTTTATATTTATTCCAAAATAATAACTAAAGGCAGTAACAATTAAGAGTTGTTTACTTACTTTATAATTAGTCAATAACGTCATAATTTTCTTCATTCAGGCTGAGAGCTCGCACGAAAACAAGAGGCGGGATTTATCGCATGAACCAATCACATTCAATCATAACCGATCATATCCAATTATAGCGTGATGGACGCATTGCCTCCTCTCACGTTACTTTCCCCCATTCATTCTCTATTACCCCCCACTAAACAAACGGCACGCTAAGGGGTCTCTGTTGTACTGTTGTAAGTCTATGGACTGAAGGGAGGCAAACCTCCGCTGTAACTTTACCTGTGGGTGTCGCTGTTGGACAGTGTTACTTTATAAAAACCAGTGACTTTTATACTTTTAATGCCATATTTAGTAATATTTGCGATTTATGTTTGTAATATTGATTATTTTGTCATCCAATTTTTTGAGGAGACACTGCCTCCCTT
>NW_015633170.1:391388-393847 GCF_001515625.1 Sinocyclocheilus rhinocerous
GTGACTTTTATACTTTTAATGCCATATTTAGTAATATTTGCGATTTATGTTTGTAATATTGATTATTTTGTCATCCAATTTTTTGAGGAGACACTGCCTCCCTTACCTCCTCTGAGGGAACGCCACCCTGATACATAGACATGTATTAGATACTCATAGTTTGGAATACTTATTCATAATGAATTAAATAATTCAAAAAGTAATAGTCACTATTTAAGAGTTGATCAATTATCTATTCTGGCAGGTGGACTCTGGCTTCTTTTTAGAGATTGATGTGAAGATTGTGGGTAAGTCTATCCGTGACCGTGTGTCTCTAATAAAGTGGAGAAGACAGCGGAGTGCCTCAGCCAGTAATGGAAAGACAGAAGAGAGAAGCACCAAGACTCAGGCACAAAATCTCCTTCAGGTGCCCTCCACAGGGCCACCAGTGGGTGGACC
Source organism: Sinocyclocheilus rhinocerous (assembly GCF_001515625.1). Lineage (NCBI taxonomy): Eukaryota > Metazoa > Chordata > Actinopteri > Cypriniformes > Cyprinidae > Sinocyclocheilus > Sinocyclocheilus rhinocerous. The sequence goes on from NW_015633170.1 coordinate 391,827, forward strand.
ACCCAGTCTTCCATCTGAAACAGAGGAGCTACAGACTGAAGCAATCAGCCTGATTTGCAGTGCCCCAACAAGTGCTACTACAGCTACACGTGAGAGACATCTACAGATATATGTATAGTTGACACTGTGGTACTTAATTCTTCAAAGATATCCATACAAAAGACGGAAAGACCAGTACAATATTGTGTTTCTTTTTTAAAGTACGTTTTAAATCAGTCATTATATGAATGGGTCTGAGATTAATAACGATATCCACAGAACCAATAATATGTTGTAATATCCACAGAACCAAGAGATTTATTTAACTTGATTATATTTAACTTGATTATATTATGTTAATTATTTGGTTTAATTGTTTTGTATAACTTAATGCAGGTATGCAACAATTTCCCTTGCTTCAACAACTTGAATATGTACTTTGTGTTGTTTGTCCCAACTAATGCAGCAGACAGCAGTGCAGGCTCAACAATGGTAACAGGCACTTCGGGCAACCAAGACAGCACCTCTCAGCAATCCCTATCTGAGTCCATTTCCACTGCCCAAAGGGTCTTAAGCCCTCCAGCACAGCTTCTGGCTCAGTTGCCAGAAGGTGCCCAACAGCCATCTACTGCACACCTGCCTCTGGGGACTCAACAACAACCTGCTCTACAAATACCCCAAGGTGTCCCACAACAAACCATTGGTCAGTTACTCCACGGGACCCAGCAACAACCTAGTCCTCAGCAACCCCAGGGAGCCCAACAACAGCCTAGTGCTCCTATGCACCAGGCTGCACAAGCACAGGCCCATGGTTTGGTGCCACAAGCACCCCAGCAACAACCCACCGTTCAGCTGCACCAGCAATATCAGCAGTCAACTCATCAGCTACATCAAGGGGCTTTTCAGCAATCTTCTGTACACCTGCATCAGAGCGCCTACCAGCAATCACCTGTAAGTTTGTATTTAAATTCACCATATCATTGCAGTCGAGCTTTACTTTGTTGGAAAACTCCAAGACCACCATCTTTATTCCCATTCTTTTCTTCCCTTAGAACTGTTTTTTTTTAGGATCCCTGCTATATAGCATTTAAGAGAAAAATTGTACTTTGTTTTTGGAACTAAACTGAATGTATTTCCTCTAATCACTGCTATTTCTCAAAAAAACAGAAAAGAAATAGGACTGTCTTCAGGGGACTATTATGTCCTTTTGAAGGACATGGTCTCTTATGGCGCTTTTCCACTTCATGGTACAGCACGGTACGGTTTGGTACGGTTCACTTTTGGGGGGTTTTCCACTGGGTACAGTACCTGGTACTTTTTCAGTACCACCACGGTTGAGGTTCCAAGTGAACCATACCGTTACCAAAACGTGACGTGTAAACTCTGCTGATCAGTCTGTTGAGGAAGTACAGATGTTCCTCTCATTAACAGCAGAGGAGCGGATCCAGCGAGAGCTTGATGGGGCGACGTGGAATGAAAAAGTTTTTCGGCGCAACTATAACGACATGTGAATAATCCCGCCCACTCTAAAGCGGTACTAAACTGCAGTGGAAACGCAAACTGAGCCTTGCCGAGCCGAATTGTACCACGCAGTGGAAAAGCGCCATTAGCAGACTGCTAGATGGCACAGCAAGCTGACTGAACAATAAATGACTGCTGCTGCAACACTGCAAATTATCGCTGTCACCTTGTATGTAGTCTCTTTTAGAGCAACATCCCCTGTGTGTAGAGCAAATCACTGCTCTGATGTTTGATATCTCACATTTTGTTCTTTTGTTCCCTGTCAGTAGCCGATAATTTACCTGTCACATCAAACCATGTGCTGCTAGACTTGCTATTCTACTATTACCTCGAAGAACTGCTTTTGGCTGTGTGCTTAATTGCAAATGTTCCTGTATTAAAATTTGTGTTTGTGCATGTGTTTCTCAGCCTTCCGCACAATTGGTTCCATCTAAGACCATCTCTGCTCCAGCTACTCCTGTACCACATGCTCGTCCACAGAGCATTCCTGCCTCTGCCCTCTTGGCACAGCAACACCAGAC
>NW_015633170.1:394760-420249 GCF_001515625.1 Sinocyclocheilus rhinocerous
ACAACATGTCATCACTAAGCCATACCACTGCATTTACCCCTGTCTATGTATCTATACCTTCACCGGTCCCCACATCTTCCAGACATATGTCCATATCTTCACCAGTTGATCCACCATCCCCACTCAGGTCATCCTCTCCAGTGTCCCCTATCTCCTTGATTGGGCCACATTCTCCTAGTTTGGGAGAAAGCTCAGATTTGTTTCACCTTCATCGCTGTCTACATCATATCATCAATCGGCGTACCAGTTCCCCTGTGCTGATTGACAGGGTGCAGCCTGGAGATGGCCACAGCGATGCTAGTGTTAACAGGTTCCTTGCACCTCAGGTCCAAAATGTAAGCTCTTTGTGTGTACCCCTATTACATCAGGAAATGGGGTCTTTTTCTGTGCAGGACACTGAAGCTGGATCAGGTCTTGTGGTAGGTGAAAATTAAAACGTACTAGCTATGATCCCAGCAAGGAAATCTAGAACAAGAGAATCACTTTTGGCTCACCCATACTTTCCAAGCTTCTTCTTCACCTTCTCTGAAAAATGTTGCTTCAATATGTGTTTAGGTATTACTCCCAAATGCCAATCCCTCCTAGTTGTATTCCTATGTAGCATTCAAGAGAAAATTTGTACTTTGTTTTTGGAACTGAACTGAATAAATTTTCTCTAATCACTGCTGTTTTTAAAAGAATAAGAAATGGGACTGTTATGTCCTTTTGAAGGTCACAGACTCTTAAAAGACTGCTAGAGGATGGCACAGCAAGCTGACTGAACAATCAATGACTGCTACTGCAACACTGCAAATTATCCCTGTCACCCTGTACGTGGTCTCTTTTAGAGCAACAACCCCTGTTTGTAGAGCAAATCACTACTCTGATGTTTGATGTCACACATTTTCTTCTTCTGTTCCCTGTCAGTAGCCGTTAATTTACCTGTCACATCAAACCATGTGCTGCTAGACTTGCTATTCTACTATTACCTCGAAGAACTGCTTTTGGCTGTGTGCTTAATTGCAAATGTTCCTGTATTAAAATTTGTGTTTGTGCATGTGTTTCTCAGCCTTCCGCACAATTGGTTCCATCTAAGACCATCTCTGCTCCAGCTACTCCTGTACCACATGCTCGTCCACAGAGCATTCCTGCCTCTGCCCTCTTGGCACAGCAAAACCAGACAACTGTACCACTAGCACAGGAGGTAAGGCTGCTATAGTTTTGACCTCCCTTAAATGAGGACGGATGCATTCCTGTGTCTTAGCAAAGTGATAGGTTAATAGTTTAATTTAGTCTTTGTTCTTCCTTGTGTTTGTATTTCTCTCAGTTTCATCTCTATTTCCAACCTGAAGCTTTCCCGCCTCAGGTAGACTCAATCTGTATAAACAACATCAGTCTTTTTTTAAATGTTCTGGAAATTTTGGGATTTCAGTTTCAGTCATACCATAAATTTGATCAGTTTATTGAAAGTCCACTAAACAAGGAATAAATTCAGTTTTATCACTGACTTTGATAAAGATGTGATAGGCAGCATAATCCATGGGAGCTGTGGATTAAGTGTTCTTGAAATTAGTTTTAATTTTAAAATCAATTCTTTTTCTTTTTTCTCTCTTTGTCTTTCCCATTTTTTTTATGTTATGATGACTGTCTACATTTAAAAAATGTGTTTTTTTTCCTCAAACTGTGGCTGAATGAGCAGCGACATGGCAGTATTTCTGGTGACTCCCAAAGAACTATGCTATTCTCCGATAACTTGACGGGGACCAGGCGTAGCAGCACCTCATTTCTCGACACATTACGGAGGAGGACTGAATTTCAAAATTTGTTAGAACAGCTGCATCATCAGGCTTATAGTTGTCACAAACCTGAAGCAAGCTCTAAGGATGAAATGGATCAGTTGTTGTCTACAAGTGCCCTCATAGGTTCTTCATCATTTACAAATGAAGATCAGGCACCAAATAATGTTTCTGAAGACACCGGAGCTGAATATAGTTCAGAGCAGGTGGAAATGAATTCTCAGGCCCAGACAATGTCATTCAGTAGGAGGAACTCTTATGTCCACCCGCATTACTGCCAGGCTTGTATGGCAATGTTACTGGCTGTAAGGTCAGGGGGTCGAGGGTCTCTCGGTCATGCCTCTTCACCCTCTTCCTCCCCCATCCACCAAAACATGCCACCTCTTTCCTCGTTAAAACCATCGTTCCCACCTGATCTAGCTCATCCAGACTCCAGCTCACCAATTTATATGACCCCACAGTCTCCATATATATCTACGCTGCCTCCAAAGCAAGTTTCTGTTACTAAGAACATACCAAGTTCAATACCAGTTCAAGTCACCCCACCTTCTCCGGTCCATAAAAGCCATTCTTCTTCACAGATTCCTGTGACAGCTCTACCTAACAACATGTCATCACTAAGCCACACCACTGCGTTTACCCCTGTCTATGTATCTATACCTTCACCGGTTCACACATCTTCCAGGCACACGTCCATATCTTCACCAGTCGATCCACCCTCCCCACTCAGGTCGTCCTCCAGGTAGACTCAATCTGTATAAACAACATCAGTCTTTTTTTAAATGTTCTGGAAATTTTGGGATTTCAGTTTCAGTCATACCATAAATTTGATCCGTTTTTTGAAAGTCCACTAAACAAGGAATAAATTCAGTTTTATCACTGACTTTGATAAAGATGTGATAGGCAGCATAATCCATGGGAGCTGTGGATTAAGTGTTCTTGAAATTAGTTTAAATTTTAAAATCAATTCTTTTTCTTTTTTCTCTCTTTGTCTTTCCCAGACTTTATCAACATTTCGGCCCTCAGTGCAGCCATCTTCAGATCCTCAGTCCATTCCACAGCATCTATTACAGTCAGCATCTTCAATGCTCAGCACCACTATCCTTCCTTCACAACCACAGCTAAATGTTCAGACACCCCTTCTCCAGCCTCTACAAATTGCCACACAGGTCAGTTCCTGAAACCTGTAACTAGGCCTATGTGTGCAACAGCTTTTCTCAGATACCACAACAAGTACATTCTTTAGGCAAGTTTGAAATTTGTTCAACATTGGATGGCAGAAGTTGAGGGATTTTCTTAATTCTACATGCAAAAATGTAGCTTTCTAGCTTACCTCTGGCTGTTTACATTTTTATCTTGCTCTTTAATCTTTAGTTTCCTTCGACATATCCTCTTTTGCCAGAAGGGGGCACATCTGCAGGGACAGAGTCAATACCTTTCTCCTCAGTCTCTTACTCTTCTCCCTACCCCACAAATGCTCCTCCTGTATCTTCCCCCTACTACTCAGCAAGCCCTATTACTGCTCCTCTTCCCATACTACCAATGCAGAATGTACCCTGCATGCTAGGAGCAGGAACACCTGTGTCCACCCCTCTGAATGTTCCTAATCCTATACCTCTCCTGGCTATGGCCCTGTCCCCACCCATGCTTCCTCCAGAGGAACATCTGCAGCAGATATACTCCCCAGTTCCACCACCAGAAGGTGCCCTTTTCCAATCTCAACCCCAACCAACACAGCCCTCCCTTCCCATCCCTAATCCAGCCTCCCTCTTCCAGCAAGACCTATCTATTCCTGAACCTTTTACAGAGGTAAATGATGTGGTTTCTTTCTTGCTTAATGCAAGGATTGTTTTTCATATGGTGAATGTGTATCATAATAATGGCAGTACATTAATCAGGATTGGTGCAGTAGTGCCTTGTCATAGCAATCAATGATACAGGATAATTAGTATTATTCCGTGAGCCTTACAATTGAGGTCAAGGCTTCTATCGCACAGTGAAACACAATAATGTTTTTCTTCAACAGGAGTACCCTCGCCATGAGGAAATGCAGATCCTGGCCCCAGCTCACACCATTGTGTCACAGATCCAGTCTCCTCCACAGGACAGGCAGTCAGAGCCAAACTTTACCACTGCCCAAGCCCCACCAGAGACCATGGAGCCTCCTCTGCAGCCTGCTGGCATACAGACAGGATATGCTGTTCCTGAGAGCACTGGCAAGCAAATGGCAGATACTGCTTCAATGCCTATTCCTCCTGCACCAGAGCCTAGCCCATTTCAGCCCAGCACTGAGGCAACAGTAGGCATAAAGCCTCCTTTATATGACTATAATATGTATTCTTAAAACAAAGTACCACATGGATCACTGAAATAATGTTTTCCTTACAGGCACCTGTATATATTCCATTCCATAGTTATGTATGTGACAGGTAGGTAGATGTTATTATTCCCTGAAAAACTTATGGAAATTGCATATGTGATTGAATGCAAACATCATGTGATTATTTATTTACAATGGGTGTATTTGACCTACTTATAGTGGCAGATACAACCCAATGCATTAAAACAATATAAATCATCTCAAATTGTCTCCTAGCAAGTTTTTTTCTTCAGGTTATTCTGTCTTGTTTGTTTAGCCTAAACCAAGATGCAGGTTCTGGTAAAGAAATGAGTGACAGCTATGAGGGACCCACTGGTGGAGGAAAGGGTGATGGCAAACCTAGAAAGCACCACCGCAAATCTGCTCGTACGCGCTCACGCCAGGAAAAAATTAACAAGCCAAAGCTAAGCATGCTAAATGTGAGGATAAAATATTTCTTCTTTTTAAATATAACTGTTTTTTGCAGTTACCTCCTAACGTGATGTTGTACTTCCAGGTTAGTAAAACAGGTGACAAGATGGTGGAATGCCAGCTGGAGACACACAATCATAAAATGGTGACTTTCAAATTTGACCTAGATGGAGACGCACCTGAAGAAATAGCCACTTATATGGTGAGATTAAGCTTCTGCGCTGACTTTCAGAACATTACAAAACAATATTGTTCTGCTTAAGATTTGAAATTAAAATGTAAATGTGTATAGTCTACCATCAGTTCGGCTGAAACATAAAGCTGTTTAATCCTATTACCCTTTTACATAGTTTCTTTTCTGTGCAGCTTTGTAGATTTTGTTTCTCTCATTTGTGTATCAGGTGGAAAATGGTTTCATTCTACCAATAGAAAAGGAAATTTTTATAGATCAACTTAAAGACATTGTTGACAAGGCAGAGGACATTCTAAGCGAGGACATGGACGGAGAGAAGACATCAGAACTTGGGACAAGTCATTTGCAAGGACAAACTCCTAGGGATCAAGGGGGAGAGGTAATACAGGAAGTCAGAATCTGACATCTCAAATTTGTAATGTGTGGGTGAAAATTCACTAAAATTACTAAATTGAATGATACTAACAGCCTCCTGTTAATACCCAGGGAATAAAAGGACAGCAACCTGGGGCCCCACAGCCTGTTTATCAGCAAAATGGTAATCTTTTTTGTCCACCTGTAATTGGCAAATTTAAAATTCATGCTCCCCAAATGTTTGCTGAAGAATGAATGTATCAGTGTTCAAACAGTTAGCATGGGCTTTTGTCCTTTGTTCAGTTCTGCACACAGGTAAGAGATGGTTCATCATCTGCCCTGTGGAAGAGGCTCCTGCTGCCAGTCAGGATGCATCCTCAGATGGAGGTCAATCTACACAATCTCCATCCACAGCAACAGTAACTGATGGGACAGCTCATCCTAGTGAGAGTGCATCAGCCCAGCCACCAGAACCCAGCACAGGATCTGCCTCTGCATCAATGGGTAATGTCGGTTTGTGCATAATACAGATACAGAAATATTGGAACAAAGAATAAACTGCTTGTTGGGTATTGTATCACAATTGTATCGGCATGTCCCCTACTCCTAACAAAAAGAGTAAATTTGATGTCTCATAGACTTTTTTAGAATATGTTTTGTTACATTTTACACTCACATTTAGTCATTTAGCAAACGCTTTTATCCAAAGCAACTTACAAATGAGGACAATAGAAACAATCAAAACCAGCAAAAGAGGAATAATATGTAAGCACTGTGACAAGTCTCGGTTAGTCTAACACAGTACAAGTAGTAAGGGTTTATTTTATAATAAATAGAAAGAAAACGATTAGATAGTATAGAAAAAGAATAGAGAACGCTAGTGTTAGAGGGTCAGTTTTTTTATTAAAAATAAAAGTCGAAAGAATAGAGAACACTAGTGTTAGATGTTCATATTTTATGAATACAAAGAAAACAAGTAGATAGAATAGGAATAATATGTAAGCACTGTGACAAGTCTCGGTTAGTCTAACACAGTACAAGTAGTAAGGGTTTATTTTATAATAAATAAAAAGAAAACGATTAGATAGTATAGAAAAAGAATAGAGAACGCTAGTGTTAGAGGGTCAGTTTTTTTATTAAAAATAAAAGTCGAAAGAATAGAGAACACTAGTGTTAGATGTTCATATTTTATGAATACAAAGAAAACAAGTAGATAGAATAGAAAAACAATAGAGAACGCTAGTGTTAGAAGGCAATTTTTATAAAAAGAAAACGGGTAGTTAGAATAGAAATAGAATAGAAAGTGCAAGTGTTACAGGGTCAAGTTGTTTTTTAATAAATAAAAAGAAAACAAGTGAATAAAATAGAAATAGAATAGAGAGTGCTAGTGTTAGAGGCTCGAGTGTAGATGGAAGAGATGTGTTTTTAGCTATTTCTTGTAGATCCCCTAAGGACTCAGCTGCTCAGACTGAGTTGGGCAGGTCATTCCACCAGCAGGTAACAGTTAAGGTAAAAGCCTGTGAAAGTGATTTTGTGCCTCTTTGGGATGACACTAAAATGTGCTGTTTACTTGCAGAACGCAAGCTTCTGGAGGGCACATAAGTCTGAAGTAATGACTTTAGGTAAAGGGTGCAGAGCCAGTGGTTGTTTTGTAGACAAACATCAATGTCTTAAATTTTATGCGAGCAGCTATTGGTAGCCAGTGCAAATTGATGAACAGAGGTGTGACAAGCTCTCTTTTCGACTCTTTAATGACTAATCTTGCAGCCGCATTCTGGATTTGTTGTAGAGATAGATAGAACTGGCTGTAAGACCTCCCAAGAGAGCACTGCAATAGTCCAGCCTGGACAGAACAAGAGATTGAACAAGAAGTTGTGTAGCATGTTCCGAAAGAAAAGGCCTTCCTAATGTCGAGTAAGGTTGAGTTGAAGGTGATGATTCCTAAGATTTTGTTTTGTTTGTTTGCTTTCATTCCACAGATTCAGAAGCCTGTGCCACAGCACCTCCATCTGGAGGAAGTGATCCTTATGGGGTTTGGAGCCCCCTTTCTATGACCACTACTGATCCTCTGTCTTTGGCTGCTCTTTCCCAAGCTCCCCCTGCCCCACAAGCTGCTGTAATGCCAGTGCAGCCTGCTTCCCATTCAGAGGAGGGGCCACAATTGGGCTCCGCCCAGGTCAGTGTGCAACAATCCCAGCCATGCATGGATCCTCAAAGCTCTCTTTTTGTGGATGAGACCCAGAGTGGCAGATTAGGCTCAGTTTCCCCCATGCACACTGCTCAGCAGATGGCTGAAATTGCATGTGCTGTCTCCATGGTGGAGGACGTGCCCTGCTGTCCCTTGGTCATGCCGCTGTCCCTTGAAGTGAGTAGTGGGTCTCAGAGGTCATCCTCTGTGATGCCACCACCATCACAAGAGAGTACATCTGCTCGTGAGCAACTTCACTCCATTACGTTGAGTCGAGTGGAACGTACACCGCAGCCTGTAGTGCTGCAGCAGCCTTTGTCAACTGTGAGTGGAAATAAGGCACCTTCCCTGCCTCAAAGCCCCGCTCCTTCACAGCACCACTTTGTCCCTAGTGAATCAGATGGAGAGGCACGTACCAGAGGAGGGTTTGTAGACAGCACTATTAAGACTCTGGATGAGAAACTGAGGAATTTACTGTATCAAGAGTATGCTCCCATGTACCCATCGGGAAGTGCTGCTGAAACTCCTGGATCTGGCACAGAGTATATCCAGTCTCCACCAGGACCAGAGAGTGCAGTGGGAGGGTCAGGAACCAACACACCTAGTCTTATGGGAGAGGGACGATTCAGAGCAGGAGAGCAGTTGGTAATTTTATACTCCGTCACATTTTTTTAAATAGATCAAATCTGTTTATTAAGGTGTGAGGAATGGTACCCAAGGACTTACATTTTTGTATAAACTCACCCATCACCCTTGTTTTCAGCATGTCTTAAAAACCATTTCGAAGTTAAAGATATTTTGAATTTAGATAGGATTGTGCTTGAATCTCCACCTAAATATATTTGGTTATTGTCTTTTAGCCACAGATTCCAGAGCGTGTGGACAGTTTAAGTGCTCTCAGCGTCTCTGCGGTTGGAGGTATGGTCATATTTTTTCTCATGACAGATGCTCTTCAAGAAACATTTATCATTTACAAACAATAAGAAAATTAAAGCCATTTTTCTCCATAGTTACTGTGTCAAGGAGGCATGTGATGCCACACTCTACCTCTTGCTCTGGATCTAGAAGTCGGTATAAGGTACATCATGTACAGCATGCTTCTAATTTCTGCAGGGAAATACAGGTTAATAAATTGTTAATTCCCATAATAAGTTTAATAATCTGGGAGCCCACTTCGTGTTAGTACCAAATTTAATTTTTATGATGAAGTAATGGTTGTCTGTTAATGTAATATGTAAAATAATTCTTATAATATCAGTATTTTGTATTTTTGTTTTGATTTCAATTCTCTGGATTAGATGGTGCCTAGCTCCACTGACATACTGTCAGGTCAAGGTCGGAAGCAGCGTAGCCTGAGCAGCACAGCATCTCCAGCACACCCTGGTGGATTTTTGGGAGAATGTGCAATGTATGAAGAGCCGACTGTGTCAGCTACTACTGTCGGCAGGTTCTCAGTGGTCAGCACAGAAGATGAGGTCACACACAGGAAGCACAGCAGCAGATATTCCGCCCCACCTGACTTTTATCTGGATGCCCCACCTCCTCTGACCAAACCAGGCTCGCTGCCAAGGGCACAGACCTCAGTCTCAGCGGATGTCACCGTTCACACCCGTTTCATGTCTTCTGACTCTGGGGCTGAGAGCAGCCCTGCTAAAATGGCCCCCACAACGCCATCCTGTCATGGTAGGTCTGAAAGGAGAGGAAGTGACCTCATGAAAAGGGCAGTGGCTTTTCTGAGGCGCTCTGGCCGCAGTAGTAGTGTGCAAAGCTCTGATTCGCCAAGCAGAAAGGGAGGGGTTTACGGATCCTATGTCAGCAGTGACAATGATTCAGAGATGGAGGACTCAGATATAAAGAGGGAGCTTCAAAGACTAAGAGAAAAGTGAGTTTATCATGTCTATGTGTGTTTTTGATGCAGAGAGGAATATAAAATCAATGAAAAGTAATCAGAGCAATAAATAAAAATGCTTAAGTACTCACCATTGCTCGCTTCATCTTTATACAGGCATATGAAGGAGGTAACTGAATTGGAGGCCCACCACCAAGAAGAGATCGAGCTTCTCTACATCAGATTAGGGAAACCACCTCCTCCAGGTCTTTACATCCCGCCCACAGCGCCCCCTGCTGGACGCAAGCGCAGGACCAGCAGACACAAACTAAAAGCTGGCAAATTGCTCAGTCCTCTAGTACAACAGCTGAGAAATGTTGCCTCTAAAACTAGTGATGGCAGCAAACCTAATGATTTAACAAAATCAGGTTAGTTGTAGAGTTAAAATATCACATTCATATATATATGGCAAATAAAAGGATCTTAGCATTTGGAATCTACCCAAGAGCATCTCGACATGTAATTTTTCTCTTTCAGCAGCGGCTGCCCCAAGCTTGAATGGGTCTCCTGCCAGGGCTTCCAACTTGTCCGATGGGAAGGCTTATTCTGGGACTGGGACTCTACCTTGTTCTGTGTCTGTTCCGGTTCAGACCCAACAGCCCTGCTCTCTCAAAGGATCTCTCTCCTCCGACAACATCTACTCTGGTCTACAGGGAGAAGGACCTGGGCCACGCAGCCAGCCTGGCCAAGGTGACTTTTATTCTGATTTCTTAGCATGCACTTTAAGAGAAAATTCCTTATGTCAGTAAAATAAATAATCTGGCTTCATAGCAGATTTTGAATGATTGAGAAGATTATCCAGTCAATATCAATTGATCACCCACCTGCATAGAAATAAACATATTGGATGAAATTGACATTAAAATTAAAACCTTTTAGACATGCACATGTAAGGTTTAATATAAAAAACATTTTCTGTAAGTCATATATAATTCCCAAATTGAAGTCCCAAATAATTAATAAAATCAATGGGACTTTTACATGGAGGCTTTCACATTAATAAGATGAATTACAGCCAGATTTATTTTTATGAATGCATTTAAAATAATGTAATTTTTCTGTGTGTACCCTTTTGTTCTGGTTGCTCTGGTTGCTGGATCTCACTCTTTCTCTCACCTCTGTACTTCTGTCCACAGGCTGGCCTCCTTCTCCCCAGGCGTCTGCGCAGGTCACCTATAAATCCAGTAGTAAACCACGTGCTAGATTCCTCAGTGGGCCTGTTTCTCTATCCATCTGTTTGTATCTCTCTCCTTTCCGCCATTCTCCATGTCATATGTTGGGAGCCCCTGCTATCTTTCTCCCACTCTCTTCTCTTTAATCAATTATTTATCTTTTTGCTTATCAGTATTCATGCTTCATCTTTGATCATCCTGTGTTTCCTTTCAATGTTTTTGATTGTTTCTATTCTCTGTTTATCCCTACAAAATGTCATTTTGTTTTATTCAGTTGTTTTTGATGGCAATGTTGTTATGCTTCTGGATACTTTCACTAGTTGAGCTTCACAGTATTAATCACACTCAAATCATCCTCACTTAATTTCAGTGTTTTAACATTTTGACTTGTAATCACTTACCTCTAATGAAGGTTTTTTTTTAGCAGTTGTAACTTTAAAAAGTTAAATGACTTGTTCCACCTCTTTGTGTCTGTTTGTGCAGTGATTTTCTTCAGAAAACTAATTTTAACTTTTCTTTTTGTAGGGTCAACACTTAAACGCCTGTGTCTGGGTAAAGAACGTGGCAGCAGTAACTATTATCTTTTCTTAATTTCTAAACTTTAGACTTTAAATATTCAATTTGCCTAAGCTGAAACCTTGACACTGTTTCTTCCAGGTTTGAGCTGTGATGTTAATAATCACATTTCACTCTGTGGACATAGTATTGTAACCAACATAATATCATTAGGCCTAAAGCATATTCGATAAGCAAGTTTAACACAAATGCTTCTAACTACACAAGTTCAATTTCTTGAAGAGTTCCAATTCGAAATATGTCAGCTCACAGTTTATAATTTACCTCAAGTTCTCTATAAGGGCCGATATAGCTCTCTATCACCTCCTTGAGTATTTGTTACTGTACAGTTGAACACACACTTGCTATGCATCGCCCAAGCATTTGTGTCTGGATACTTGTCTTGCTTTTGATCCTGTTGACAAATTACATTTAATTTTCAGTATTAACAGTCCAGTTATAGTTTAATATGTTTTTTTAATATGGTCACAGACACTGTGAATTGTATTTCATGTTTTGTGACATTCCAACATCTCAAATCGACTTTTTTAATAGGATCTGGAACATCGTCAGCTGCCTCTAATCAGTCCCCAATGCCTCCAGGATCCACTCCCCCTCCTCACCAGCCAGTTGGTCTCGCCCAAGCACAGACAAACAACAGCAACAACAAGACAGATGCTTTCACACAGCAGCTTCATAGGCTGGTGGATAACTGGGCAGAAGGGGTGAGGGCTCCTTCACGCTCACGCTCCCTCAGTCTAAGACCACAGCAACTGACCAGATCCAGGATCTGGAGCGCTATAGAGGTGACGTTATTAAAAATACTTCCTTACCAAATATTTAAAGGGTATGTTCACCTAAAACTTTACATTTTAAAATCCTTCATTCATAATATTCCAAAGTTCTTCAAAATTACTATTAAATGTAATCATGCAGATTTTGAACAACATCAAGATGAGTACATTAAATAATGACTGACGTTTCACTATTCCTTTAAATTGTTATGATGATTTTATGTCTCCTTTATATTCATGTTAAAAGTTTAGTGTGAAACAACATAGGCATTCTCTAATGCTAATGTCTTTTTTTAGGTTCCAATTTCAATAGAAAGATTGAATGCTTCTCAGCTGTCTCTATCATGGCCGCAGATTGATTTCCATGCCTCTGTGATGCTGACTGACACTTCACAAGTACTCCAGCGCCGTTTTATGGTGGCTGGTAACCCTTACAGAAAGATGCTGAGCGCCCCACACTTAGACATGGACCACTGGCCAGCAATGACTGCCATTCATAACCAAGAAGTCTTTGCTTTCACTGTTGTGCACTCCCCCTCTTGGACAGCACCTTCTTCCCCCAGCGAGGTTCCTAATTCTAGAAATAGGACCATGTAGCTTCACAATCACTGTACTTATACTTCTTACTCTGTTGCCAAAAATACTTCAGAGTTTCTTTAGAGTGCTAGTTAGGCCTAGCAGTGTGCAATTCTATCTGTTGCAGTTGTTAGCATGTAGTTGCTTACAATGTAGTAATCCCACATGAACATATAAATACTCAGGCCAACAACGTAGGCATGTCATGTAGTGTACATTCAGTATTATTGTACATATTCATAAAGCCTATGTAGCATAACTGAATTTTAGCAATTGCATATGTACAGAATGTATATTTTTCATCAAAATATATTTAGCTTGCTAGTGAGAGAATCAACTTCCTTCACACCTTGAGCTGTACACATATGTAAATGCTATAAGGTACAGTAAGATGCTCTTAAATTTGTGTAGATGTGTAAATATAAGCTCTGTCTGCATATGTGCATAATATGGACAAGTAAATGAAAGACTAAGGTTTAGGTCAATCAGTGTTTTGGGTTGAATAGTATCACATCACAGTTGGCTGAAAACACTGGAGTTTGGAGCGATGATCACAGTCATGACATCACTGTGAATTTTTCACCGCGTCCTGCAGCGAACGCTAATTTCGCAACGCACTAGTCAAAAACACATTATCGCATGCTAGAAAAGTAACAACCAAGACCTGCACTGAGAAAAGAGAGAACTTTAACAGACTGTACATTTCAGGTGAACAAGCCTGCTAGAGTGCCTTGAACTGCAACTGAGGACTGTGCTACGTACATTACCAGCCAGTGTACCAAGGGTAATGGTGACCGCTATTAATTTAGTGTTACCAAGCATAATTCTAACTAAATTCACGTTATCCCCACCTGCTGTTTAGGATGTCCTTTATGGACATTTATAAAAATGCATTTTAACACTACCTATTTGTGGTATAAATTAGTTACGAGTGTCATTTTGTTTTGAATGTATGTGCATTAATATTGTTATTTTCTACATCATCTGATACAGTAAAAAAAATCACATTGACCTAGAGCAAAAAGGAAAGCAAGATTTGTTTTCAAAACTGTAATAACTGTAAAGTTGTTTTTTTGAATCTAAAAAACTAATTTTACAATTTAATGAGCTGAATGATTTCTACTGCTGCAGTCATGTTTGCAGTTACAGCACAGTCTCATTGCACAATGTCATCATTTAGATCACACTGCTACTGTTTTTAATTAATCCTAATACTGGAGTTTCCTGGTGGAGCAAGTGATTTCATAGAGTGTTAACACAGACTGATGCTTTGCAACATACAGTATCAAAGACCATGTCCACCTAACTATTAACACCTAAATTTGAGTTTCAAAATATAGTAATTACTAGTACACAAACATCTGTAGATGTTCTCTTAATTTATAGTTCTGGCGAGGTATATGTTATTATAACAAAAACAAAAAAAAAGTGGAATGTAACAGGATGAAGTAGACAAAATCTGCTCATGCTAACTTTTAATAAACGTTTTTTCTGTATGTTTTCATTTTGCAGTACACATAAGTGACATTAGATCTAACCTTGCGCTAAGCAGAGGTGTAAACAAGTCATTATTTTATTGTCATTGTAACCGGTTCTGTAATGTATGAGTCTTTACGACTCTTATGATACAGCAAATATTATTTCAATTTATTATCTATTATTTTTGTATTTCACCAATGCAGCAGTTAACTAATGATTAATCAAATATATTGAAATAAAATTAAATGGGCTATTGATATTTGGGTCACGAAACATTATAATGGATTTTTTTTTCTGGTGAAACTGCAGTAAGTAAATAAGACTGCACTATGACAGTGCTTGCATTATGACATTACTAAGCTTGTTTACTTTCTGTATGGCTATGTAGACTGAAATATGAGGCAGTCCATCTCAAATCTGAGCCATTTTACTTGATGTTTGTCTTCAGAAAAAGTTCACTACACTATGTTACAATCTTCGAAAGAAATGCATTTTGTTACACATTTTCAGAAATGTCTACCTTGTACAAACAAATAAATAATAGGCAATATGACGTCGATGTAATGATTCATATCATGAGAAAACTTATTGCAGAACTTTTCCACAACACTATTTTGAAAGATTAAAGGTACAATCAGGATTTGCAGTAACTGGTCATTTTTTGTGGTTGTGCAAATGCTGTGGTAACTCATATTTAGAGTTTCTTTAGAATGCAACAACATCACATTTGCCTGACTGTACGTTTATATTTTATTTCATAAATGTATTCATACATTTTTCACTACTTCCAAGTGATGGCACTAAGAGTTTCATCACTCTTAGTGTTTCACCATGCAGAGTGAACATGCCTGAATATTCAACAACGAAATTTCATCATCGATTATTATCTATATTAAATGGAAGGTTTTTTTTTTTTAGTTCTTGCAGCTTTTGTCAATCCCAAGCTGTAATCAATGTACTGGTGTTTTGTCTTACCTCAAGGTTTACGTGTAACGTTAACAGATGATATCTTTATTCAGTGTTGAAGAGACGTCCAGTGAATCGCGGTAACTGTTTGTTATGTGGTCGTAAAGAGACAGAAAGACAAATATTGTCATGCCTGTAACATTACCGCATCAAAACACTGCTTGTTTAACATTTCAACGACGATTTCCATATAGAGATCACGAAAAAACGAAGACAATAAAAATACCGTGAAACACTTTTATACTCACCAAATCCATTTTTAATTAGAAGGATTTCGACCAAATCAACGTCAAATGAGGTAAGTATCAGCCTGAGATTCACCACAGAAAGTATGAATTAAGTTAAAATAATTAAGATATTCTGACACTCTTTCAATTAAAGGGTTAGTTCACCCAAAATGATAATTCTGTCATAATTACTCACCCTCATGTCGTTCCAAACCCGCAAGACCTTTGTTCATCTTCGGAACACAAATTAAGATATTTCTGATGAAATCTGAGAGCTCTCTGACCCTCCCATAGACAGCAATACAACTGCAATGTTCCCAGACCCAGAAACGTAGTAATGACATCGATAAAACAGTCCATGTGACATCAGTTCAACTTCAATTTTGCAAAGCTACGAAAATACTTTTTGTGCGCAAAGAAAACAAAATTAATACAATTTATTCACATTCGATATTCTCCCGAGTTAAAGTCTTGCCTTTTTGGAGAGTTCCAGGACGCATGCGCGCTTTCCCCAGAAAGTAATCATAATGTAATCCGCATTGTTTACATTCAGCATGCCAGCGCTTTAAACAACCTGCAGTTTGTGCAGTTGTACCAGTTTTTTAAACTTACTTGCAAATCGACGTTACTTCTTGAGCACATGTCCGTCCACAGAACCAGCTGGTATCTCTTACGTCTATCTTTGGAAATGTATTTATTTATTTATTTACTTGAAGCCGTTTCTAGTAGCATCATTATTATTTTAAAGTTGGCTACTTATTAGATATGATTAAAATTTGTTATCCATTTCTTTTGTATTCCGTTGTTTTACATGGCCTGATTTCTACCATATAAGGGCATTTTGAAGTGGGCCGTGTCTGTGCCCTACTTTTGATAACCAGTATTGGCTTTAGTTGTCTGTTTTCCCATTTCTTCACAGATCACCATGGACGAAGTTGCACTGAGACTAGCTTTGGCCTTCTGTTCACCTTTGTCAACTTGGCTCCTACAAACAAAGTAAAATTAACAGGCTATAAGCAAAAAGTACAATAACTTTATTTCTCAATTTTCTTGAATCTTCAAGTCATTATTCTCCACCAGTGTTTATTAAATAGTCACTTAATTGAGATAGAAAATGAAACAAAACAAAATGAATACTGTAATCTGTGTGTAAAAAAAGTTCAGTGCAAATTTGTCCATGATTTCATTTCGCTTTTAAGATCTTAAATTTAAATTAAATTTCTATTCGTTAGTAATGGCAAGATTAGACTCAAGCTACCAAATAATTTATCATGTTTGAGGAGAAAGTCCACATTACTATGTACCATGGGTTGTTTTGTTTTCTAAGTATGCTTGACATTCTCTGTGTATTGGACCAAAATAAGCTCTGTCCTAAGAGCCTGTCGTAAGAGCACATTTTGACAATGATACTTGTTCACTTTAATACAGAAACAAGGTATAGATATTTACAGCTTCCAAATTAACTCTACGGTCACCAGTCGCTATGCTACTACAATCATCACAACGTGTTGAATCAGTCTCAAGAGGTCCATTTTGAAGTCAATATTTCCAAGGATGCCTTCATCAGCCAGTTTAGAATGCAAGTAAGTACACAAACACTATCCAAGGCATTAAAATGTTCAAGCGATTGTAAAACTTAACATTTCTCACTCATTCACTATTCTCATGTGAACAGCCAGACTTGTCTAATTTAAATTAAACTATTAACAGGAAAAAAAAAAACCTTTTTAGTACATTAATTTTAACTACCCCCATTCTGTCTAATAACCTCAGTCCCTTTTTTTAAAGCTAATAATAACAATCCTTTTCACATTAGGACCATAGAGGAGAAGACATATGATGGGGTTGTGAAGGAAAAAGAAGAAGCTCAGCAGCAATACAGTCAAGCGGTATCTCGAGGACAAAGTGCTGGACTTGTCAGGTACTTGGTATTGTAAAAAGATTATTCCCATAGCTCAAACAGTAGAGCATGGCGCTAGCTTGCAATGCCAAGTTTATGGGTTTGCAACTGATTAAAATAAATGTATACCTTTAATGCAATGTAAGTCGTGTTTGATAAAAGCGTCTTCCAAATTCATAAGTGTATGTAGATAATCATTTATGTTAAGATATCGAGTTCAACAAAATATATTTATTTCAGGATTATTAAATATTCTTGTCTCTCTTTCTATTTTAGTGCTGTTGGGAGGACTTTAGAGGACTTTAAAACCTCAGTGATGGTGGCTGCTTTTAGTAAAGTGACCTTTGAGTTGACCTACGAGGAACTGCTAAAGCGCCGCCTCGGCAAATATGTTGACATACACATCCATGAGAATCCAGGAATTTACTTCTTGGAGGTCAAAGGTGGTCTGAGCACTAAGGATCTGACCAATGCAGTCACAAACTGCAGGAAGACAAATGTGATGATGACCAGAAAGTGTTCACTGAGTGACACCGATTTACAGTAACAAAGTGACATGAATCATTCATTTACAGTTAGAGTGTAGGAACTTAATCCTACTTGTCAAATATCATTATTTTTCAGGTATCAAATGGCTACTTCGTCCACTACTTTGCACCTACAGATATTCAGCGCATTCCCAAAAATGTGGTGTTTATCATTGATGAAAGTGGCTCCATGTCGGGCAAAAAATAGAGCAGGTGAATTTGTTTTTTCTTCTTGTTTGTTTCTTCTTTGGGTTTTACTTGGTGAACTGTTGACGTTTTTAAGAGTTCAGTTTTGAATAACTTCAATGATTTTGGTACAACTTTAATCACTGAACCTACCACATTGATATGTTTGCCATATATTTAATAATATTATTATATAAATTGATTTTTCATCTTACTTCCTTATGCCAGATTCTTACCTACTTTCAGCCATATTACGATTACACAACTCAGAAACCTCTGCCTACGAGGAACTGCTAAAGCGTCACCTCGGCAAATATGAGCTATTCATCAATGCCCAACCAATGCAAAGAAACACATCAAGTTTGATGTAATTAGGGTTTATAGATGGGGTTTATATTCATCATAATGGAAAAAGACAAAGAAATATAAGATTTCTGAAGTTTATTTTGGTTAGATCAGGGGTAGGCAAGTTCGGTCCTAGAGAGCCGCAGTCCTGCAGGGTTCAGCTCCAACCCTAATCAAACACACCTGAACAAGCTAATCAATGTCTTCAGGATTACTAGGGCTATAGGCAGGTGAGTTTTGTTTTCAGGGTTGGAGCTGAACTCTGCAGGACTGCGGCTCTCTAGGACCGAACTTGCCTACCCCTGGGTTAGATTGACATACACATCCATGAGAATCCAGGAATTTACTTCTTGGAGGTCAAAGGTGGTCTGAGCACTAAGGATCTGACCAATGCAGTCACAAACTGCAGGAAGACAAATGTGATGATGACCAGAAAGTGTTCACTGAGTGACACCGATTTACAGTAACAAAGTGACATGAATCATTCATTTACAGTTAGAGTGTAGGAACTTAATCCTACTTGTCAAATATCATTATTTTTCAGGTATCAAATGGCTACTTCGTCCACTACTTTGCACCTACAGATATTCAGCGCATTCCCAAAAATGTGGTGTTTATCATTGATGAAAGTGGCTCCATGTCGGGCAAAAAATAGAGCAGGTGAATTTGTTTTTTCTTCTTGTTTGTTTCTTCTTTGGGTTTTACTTGGTGAACTGTTGACGTTTTTAAGAGTTCAGTTTTGAATAACTTCAATGATTTTGGTACAACTTTAATCACTGAACCTACCACATTGATATGTTTGCCATATATTTAATAATATTATTATATAAATTGATTTTTCATCTTACTTCCTTATGCCAGATTCTTACCTACTTTCAGCCAT
This sequence comes from Sinocyclocheilus rhinocerous, assembly GCF_001515625.1. Taxonomy (NCBI): domain Eukaryota; kingdom Metazoa; phylum Chordata; class Actinopteri; order Cypriniformes; family Cyprinidae; genus Sinocyclocheilus; species Sinocyclocheilus rhinocerous. Next base: position 413,560 of record NW_015633170.1, read on the forward strand.
ATTACGATTACACAACTCAGAAACCTCTGACAACCTCTCCTCCATGTATGTGGGCCATGTGTGTATTAATTTTATATAGTGCAGTATCTGACATCATATGTCCCTATTTTCATTCTTTCATTCGATTTTTGTCCTTCAGTGAGGAGCATTAGGATCTTGAAATCTTCTGGTAATGCTAAGCCACTTTGCTATGATGTCCCTCTTGCTCAGAAAGTCAGACTCCAACAGAATGTCCTATCAGGTCAGATATCCATTCTAGTACAGTTTGTATTATAAACAGTAATATTACATTGCTTTCATTTATTCATGTGTATTTAAGCAGTGTAATGTTTGTCTATAATCAGAGTTCTTTATGAATGGGCAACATGAGTCATTTGCAGGAGAAGGCTTCAGTCAAAGCTCAATTCATTACAAAACTAATCACCACCTGCTGCTCAGCACTAATGAAATTAACTACACTGATGGGCAGGAAACTCTGAAGTTTTCATGGGAGCAAGACCTCACCCACCATGAGAGAGAAAAGTAATATGCTTGAACAGTGGAGTTTGTTGAAAAGATTTTTTATGAATTAAATATTTTTTTTTTTTGCATTTTCATTTAGAGAATTTACCAAACGCTCTGGAAAGAAAAAAAAGAGTTTCTGTCTCCTTTTTAGACAGTTATTTTGTGATATTGAGGTAGAATTCATTCATCATTTAAAGGGATAGTTCATTTTAAAATGAAAATTCTGTCATTAATTACTCACCCTCATGTTGTTCCAAACTCGTAAGACCTTCGTTCATCTTCATGAAATCCGAGAGCTTTCTGACCGTAGGCAGCAATGCAACTACCATGTTCTAGGCCCAGAAAGGTAGCAAGGGCATTGTTAAAATAGTTCATGTGACATCAGTGGTTCACCTGTAATTTTGTGAAGCTACGAGAATCCTTTTTGTGCACAAAGAAAACAAAAATAATGACTTTATTCAACAGTTCTTCTCTTACGTGTCAATCTCCGCTGTGCATTTACGAGAGTACCACGACGCATGCGTGTCAAAGTCTGACATTTTTGTTTTCATTGCGCACAAAAAGTATTCTCGTAGCTACATAAAATTACAGGTGAATCACTGATGTAATGGACTGTTTTAACAATGTCCTTACTACCTTTCTGGGCCTTGAACTTGGTAGTTCCATTGCTGTCTATGGAGGGTCAGAAAGCTCTCGGATTTCATCAAAAAATATCTCAATTTGTGTTCCGAAGATGAACGAAAGTCTTACGGGTTTGGAACGACATGAGGGTGAGTAATTAATGACAGAATTTAATTTTTTGGGGGTGAACTATCCCTTTAAGACTCGTTCACACCAAGGACGATAACTATAATTATGAAGTTTTAACGTTCTAACTCTGTGACTTGTTGGAATCACTTTCAGAATGAGATTTTCCAGCTGATGAATGATAACAGTGAGAGCTGGAGCGTTTAAAGCGGCAGACGACAAAACTGGAGCGCGCACTAATAAACAGAACGCTATCGTCCGTTGGTGTGGAGTGTGTGGACGCTAATAGTTATTAATATAAAGTATTGTCTTTATAGTTATCATTCTTGGTGTGAACGGGCCTTTTATTGTTTCATCAGCGTGCCTCTGATTCTACGGAGCAATGAATTTGATGTTGCCATGGGAAACATCCGCGTTGCTATTCTTCTTCATTAAAAAGACGGTGACATTTTTCTGTGGCCTGCCATTTGGCAACAACCAAAAGATGTCGGTTTGATGGGTATTTTAGGTAAGAGAGTCACTGTACTGATACTTCCGTACTGATACCAAAGATGGTCTGTGAGTGAAGATATTGTGGTTATTAAACCAGCACTGTGGATAATATTTTAAGGAGAGGCTGGTATTTCATATGATGAGATCCCAGGATCACAAACACCAACTTTAAAGATAAAGGACAAGGAAGTGAAGACATCTTGGTAAGTGATCAATAAATATACACTGCCAGTCAACAGCTTGGCATAATTAAGATAAAAAAAAAATTCATAATAAAATAAAGAATTTTCTAATGCTCACAAGGCTGCATTTATTTGATAAAAACAGTAAAACTGATATATCGTGCAATATTATTATAATGTAAAATAACTGTTTTCTATTTTCATATATTTAAAATGTAATTTATTCCTGTGATGCCAAAGCTGAATTTTCATTATCATTACTCCAGTCTTCAGTGGCATGTGATCCTTCAGGTGTTTAGTTATTGAAATTTTAATTATTACAAACTTTTGACTGGTAGTGTGTCCATATAGTTGAATTTCTATAAAAAATGCATACATTTTTAAGTAAGTGTGTTGTTATTTCAGGGTGATGGTGAAGGACTGCAGACTTGCTTCTGCTCCTGTGGTTGGATGTCCAGGCTGTCACACAGCGGGAGCTCTCTGAGTTAAGCAAAAAAAGAGAAAGATTATCCATTATTGTGCTGACCTTTCCAATAATAACATATTCTTTATATCGACATTGTTAATCAAATAGTTATACAATTGTCTTCTAATGGCAAATAGTAGGGGCATGACCAAGTTATTTTCATCTTTAGCATGCTTTGAATACCACGTCTGTTGCACTGTCTTTGAATGTTTATGAATGTGTTTTTCTTTGCTCACACAAATGCACCTGGGCTTTAACGGGCAACCCATGTGATAAAATAGCAATTGAAATTGCAAACCAAAATTATCTATACATCGTAACCGTTTGATTGATGCCTCTGTAAGCATTGATTGTGATAATTGCTGGAAAATATGTATTTTTTTGTGGTCCTGCCTGAAAATATATTAAAAGCACAACACCAAGCTTCTACAGAATGTATTTACAAATTATATAGATAATATATTTTCTTGAAAAGCATGCCTCGATATTGAGTTACGTGGTGTTCAAGAGACTCTCATTGCAAATAAAGGGGGAGGTTTCTTCGTCTGGTCAATAATAGCCAATAGCATGCTGTGGACTTGAGTTTAAAGGCAGTGTGTGTTTTGAGGTCAGTTTCCTGTGCAGGTCATGATGGATCGAGCAGCTCTCCGGCTGATTCTCTTGGGCGTCTTACTCATCTCAGCCTCTTCAGACCCTGTTAAGAAGGTGAGGGGCAAATTTTAGTTTAAGATGAAGAAGACAAAATTCTTAAATACTCTACCAAATCAGGGTAAAACAACATATTTATATCGTTATTTGAGATAAAGGTCTAGACTCCAGACAAACTAGATATACTTCATACTTGTTGAATATACACTATTGTTCAAACATTTAAATCAGATTTAAATAATACTAATAATACTTTTAATCATTAAATTGATCATAAGTGACCATAAAGATAATTATTATGATGAAACATGTCTAGGTCAAATAAATGTTTTTTTTTTTGTTTTTTTTTTCTTTCATATTCATAAAGAAATCCTGAAAAAACATAACATTTCAGCAAAAAATATTAAGCAGCACAACTGTTTGCTACATTAATTAATACACAATGTTTCTTGATCAGCAAATTGGCATATTAGAATGATTTCTGAAGGATCATGTGACAGAACACTGGAGTAATGGCTGTTTTTACAAAATTACTGTTTTCATATGTATTTTTGGTTTAATAAATGTAGCCTCAGTGAGCATAGAATTTTTTCAAATACATCAAAAAAAAATTTTAGTTCCCAAACTTTCGAACAGTAGTGTATCATGTATTTTGATATTTAATATGATTTAGCTTGTTGTATATTCTGTCTTTTTTCTTAACAAAACCACAATGCAATGTACGAAACCAGCTAGTTATTCTCAACTGCTTGGTTTATCTGTTTAGACATTTTCATTTTGATTATGTCTATAACGCCATTGTTGACAGAAAAATGCAGTTTGAGTCGACAGAACCATCTATTGCGCAACTGTGTACACTGAGATACAGTCATCAAAACGTATTTGTCTTTCAGTCCAAAGGCCTTTTCTCCATGCCATTTTTGAGCAGTAAATATTTGAGCAATCCTATGTGAAAAGGAGGAGTAAATGTGCACCAGCCAATCACGTTGACCATACTTTAAAGGCAGAGTGAGGGATTTCTGGTAGCCAATGTTTATAACCTTCATCAGCAAATTCAGAATGTAGGTGAACATGAGTAGTGTTAGGCCTATATAAGTAGAAATAAAGAGGTAAATAAGCCATTTATAGCATGTGGGCGTCAGATCAGGTAAATCTTATAATACAGTCAAACAAGAACAAAATAAAGATTTAGAAATTATACCTTCTACTAGTCCAAGAATAAATAACTTGCATGTACTTTTTAAAGTACAAGATATAGTAGCTAACAGTACAGATGCTTTAATACAAACAAACTTATTTAGTGGTGCTACCATTTGAGTGAGATGGATATTTTTTAAATGAAATACACACAGTTTAAGTTTCTGGTATATTAAGAGAACATCAGTGTCACTTTCTCCATAGGACCATCGAGGGAAAAACATATGATGGGGTTGTGAAGGAAAAAGAGGAAGCTCAACAGCAATACAATCAAGCAGTATCTCGAGGACAAAGTGCTGGACAGATCAAGTATGGGACATTTAAAAATATATAGGTCCATAAAAATATCAATTTATAGTATAATTAGTAGTATGTTGGTATCTGTTTATATTTCAGATCTGTTGGAAGGACTTTAGAGGACTTTAAAACCTCAGTGACAGTGGCTGCTTTTAGTAAAGTGACCTTTGAGTTGACCTACGAGGAACTGCTAAAGCGTCGCCTCGGCAAATATGAGCTACTCATCAATGCGCAACCAATGCAGCCAGTGGCTGACTTCAAAGTAATGGAAGAAATTAAGAAGAAATTAATAATCAATTTTAAGGTATAGTTAGATGATGTTTCTTTTCCTCACATTAGATGGATGTGCACATCCAAGAGAAACCAGGAATTTCCTTCTTGGAGGTGAAAGGAGATTTGAGCACCGGTGATCTGGCAAATGCCATCAAAACCACCAGAGCAGACAAAGATGTAAGAACTTAAATGAGGGTTTAAACACAGTTTAGATGTTCTCAATATACTCATACACTTAAATAGTTACCAGATGAACAAACTGATAATTTTAGGCATGGGTGACCTTATACCCCACACGAGATCAACAGACCAAGTGTAAAAGCTGTGGAGAAAATGGGTTGAATGGTGACCTGCTCATAACATACGATGTGGAGAGACGAAATCCCAAAGGAGAAGTCATGGTACATTTTAAATAACATGCTTTAAAAAGTAAAATAATATGACAAAAACAGAAAAATTTTGAAAGACTGGAATTTTTCTGTTCTCTCAGGTGTCAAATGGCCACCATTCCCAAAAATGTGGTGTTTATCATTGATCGGAGTGGTTCTATGCACGGCAGAAAAATAGAACAGGTAAATGTCAACGTTTCAGCCAAATCAAAAGCATATAATGAGCTATGAAATGTTTTGACGGTAAAACCCTTGAACCCTTGACCCACTCTTGGAGGATATTGCAGCATTTTGCATTTTCATGTTAAAAGGACAGGGATTTCTGTATTGAAGTCAGTGTGAAGTTGCCTTCTTTAAAGTAGTAACAAACTGTCCATGTCTATTAAATGTGAGTATGCAGTCTTAATGAAGAAAGAATAACTTTCAGATGTGCTGTCATTCTTTAGACTCGATTGGCACTGCTAAGGATTTTGAGTGATCTTGATGAGGATGACCACTTTGGATTGATCACCTTTGACAGTGAAGTTAACTTATGGAAGCGTGAGCTCCTCAAAGCTACTGAGGCAAATCTGAAGAATGCGAAATCTTTCGTGAATGAGATCACAGATAGAGGAGGTGAGTTACAGCACTAATGCTACATAAGGAGTAAAAAAGTTGTACCTCACAGTGACACAACTATGTTTGGTCTTCCTTTAGCCACGGACATAAATGCTGCAGTTCTAGCAGGAGTGGACATGATCAATCGACATCCACGAGAGGGAACAGCCTCCATCCTGATCCTGCTGACTGACGGAGATCCTACTTCAGGCACAGAAACACTGATACATACAAACACTCACTTCCCACATTTAGCTGTCTAAAGGAAAAGCTGCATCAGAAACATTAATGTTGTCAGTCAGCACGTCTTGTGTTTTTGCACTTTTATGAATATGTGATATATTCTTTCTCACTTTGTGATTCCTATGCATTGTCATACAAAATCAAGCATACCTAAATAATAATTGTTTGTAATGCCTGATCAAAAAAACAGTCAAAAATACAATTTATACTGTTTAAAAAATACAGCGGGTATGTTTCAGACATTACACAATAGCATTTTTGTGACTGTATTTTTTCCATAATTTTTTTCCATAAATGAATTTTACGAAAAAAAAATAGTACTTTTAAATGTTTGATTGTTCACTTAACAGATTTTTACAAGAGCATTTTTGCGTTGTTTTTCTGATAAAATTGAGGTTAGGATGTCAATGGAAGTTCCCTTTCAGTCGGTCACTCTCGATGTCACGTCGGATGACTGACGAATTGGGGATCTCGCTTAGAGAGACCAATCTATTTCGAGTGTAAACTAAACGAGCCAATGCACATTGGCATGCGATTATTGCATCCAGCTGCCGCTGATCACAACGTGAGTATAAGTAGGCAGCAGATGCAGCGCATATTCAGCTTTTCGCTTCGGAGCCGAGCGGTTCTATCGTTCTGCTCCTGACCTTCTACG
>NW_015633170.1:420985-421231 GCF_001515625.1 Sinocyclocheilus rhinocerous
GGGTGATGGTCACGATCGCTGCCTCTCGTGTCTGGGCATGAAGCACGCTGAGGTGGCTTTCGTGGATGAGTCATGCTCTCATTGCGGGAGTATGACCGTCTCAGAGTTGCGGACCAGACTCCGCTACCTGCAAAGGGGTGGAGTGCCCGTGCCACTGCCTAGATCTAGGGTTCCCTCTGGTGGCAGCTGGGGGCGCCCTTTTTCTGGCAGTGGGCGGACTGGTCTTACGGTCACGGTGAGGAATTC
>NW_015633170.1:421326-421882 GCF_001515625.1 Sinocyclocheilus rhinocerous
CCATCCGTGTGTTTCTGGGTGCGGTCGTTACCTGGCGCCGGGTGATGGTCACGATCGCTGCCTCTCGTGTCTGGGCATGAAGCACGCTGAGGTGGCTTTCGTGGATGAGTCATGCTCTCATTGCGGGAGTATGACCGTCTCAGAGTTGCGGACCAGACTCCGCTACCTGCAAAGGGGTGGAGTGCCCGTGCCACTGCCTAGATCTAGGGTTCCCTCTGGTGGCAGCTGGGGGCGCCCTGTTTCTGTCAGTGGCCGGACTGGTCTTACGGTTAAGGTGAGGAATTCCCCTCCGGGGACTCCCCATCCGCCGGCACTTCGAAATCAGTGGAGCTCTCGAAAGAGAAGGCTGGACCCTCCCGGGGGGTACCACCTGTTTCTTCTGAGGCTCCACCCGACGATCGGATGCCGATTGCGAGCCGGTCGCAGGGTAGCTGCCCCGCCCGTCCAGGCCCCCGCCAAACCTGGTGGTAAGAGAAAGAACAAGAGGCCCTGAGACGGGTGACCCAGAGATGGAGGGACCTGCTCTTCGGGAGATGGTGAACGCACCACTCCCTCC
>NW_015633170.1:422863-430496 GCF_001515625.1 Sinocyclocheilus rhinocerous
GCAGCTGGATGCAATAATCGCATGCCAATGTGCATTGGCTCGTTTAGTTTACACTCGAAGTAGATTGGTCTCTCTAAGCGAGATCCCTAATTCGTCGGTCATCCGACGTGACGTCTCCGTTCCCTCCTTCAGGGAACGAGGGTTACCATACGTAACCGAGACGTTTTAATTTTGCACCACATCAGCATCTGAGGCACATTAAAAAATAATTTAGGCAAAAGTCATTTAGCATTTTTTGTAAGAATTTTTGTTGTTTGTTTGTTTCATTTTCCTCTTATATCCTCAATTTACATGAATTTCTGTCATGTTGTCTGAATATTAGAATTTAAAAAAAAATGTCTCTAACAGGTGAAACCAACATAGAGAAGATAATGGCCAATGTGAAAAAGGCCATTGGGACAAAGTTTCCCCTCTATTGCCTTGGTTTTGGATATGATGTTAACTTTGACTTCCTGACAAAGATGTCACTGGAAAATGGTGGAGTTGCTCGCAGGATTTATGAAGATTCAGACGCTGATCTACAGCTCTGTAGCAAAATGCGGTGTGAATTTCAAAATCCATTCTGAGCCAAATGTGCAGCAAAATGGTTGCAAAAATGGTGATTTAAATGTCTTTTAGAAAAAATATAGATACTAAGGTATTTTAAATCATCATCATTAAAAAATGTATGCGTACAATATGCATTGAATTGGACGAATAACCTATGTTAGCGAATAATTGTGTAGGATAGAACTATTTTCCTGCTCATCTGAACACACGCAAATGTTGCAAGACAAAACCAATCAATCACAGAGAGCGTTCACTCCCAAAAGTATCATAAGAAATCATTGACGCTTTTGGGAACGGCAGCCCAGAACAATGCTTATCAGAGGACAGAAAAAAAAACAAATGTTTGAGTTATTTCACAATAAACAAATTGAAATTGTAGCCTACATAGTTTGTGCAATTACAATTATTTATGTTCTATTCTGTAATGTTAGTATAAATCATAGCTGTCAGAATAAAAATGTTGCCTTTTATGCGTGCAACAGCCTGTCACTGGCAGTCCCTTAGGAAAATGAACCATGGTTTTACTAAAGTGACCATAGTTCAACTATAGTATTTGTAGATTTCCATGGTTACCACTACAGTAAACATATTTTAACCATGTGTAAAACAAAATATAACCTAATAAGTTGCAATTAAGGCATATTGAATGTTAAAATGTGTTTCAAATATAAAGTTTAGTGGATATCATTACCAATTTTACTCTTAGTAATTTAATTGAATACATTTCACAATTTAAATGTTCAGTTTAGAAGTATCGTTTATTAAAAGTATCGGTATTGTATCGAAAACAAAATAAGTGGTATCGATACTTTCGATACTGATGTTGTATCGAAAGGAACGATCCTCACATAAAAATATAGATTCTAAAGTGCATTTTTTAACCATTAATTTTATTTATCAAGAAATTCGGTGCATAAAATAAGCTTAGACTATATTAGCGAATAATTGTGTTGGATAGAACCATTTCTCCTGCTCATCGGAGCACACGCAAATGCTGAAAGACAGAACCAATCAATCACAGACAGCATTCGCTGCTGACGCATGGCTTAGAGTGCTTGTTTAAATAGGGCTACGTTTCCCAAAAGCATCAGAAGCATAAGTAGATTTTTTCATGAGGTATCCTCAAAGGTGCACCTTTGTAACTTATCTACCCTTAAAGCATGCATACATGTATGGTACTAATATGCTCACTTTTAGGGGTATAGTTGCACCTTTGAGGTTACTGCCCCAGTAAAGGGCTAAAATACAATTATAGTATATATTATTTATGACAATGTAAACAAAAAAAGGCCTATGAAATGTTAAAAAACATGGCTTTAAAATCTAATATTAAGTGAGTATAATTACTGATTATATTCTTTTAATAATTTAAAAGATCAGTTTAGTTTAGAGGTATCGGTATCAGTATAGATATCGACGATACTGGGCTTGAAAATATTGTTATCGGATCGAAAATAAAATAAGAGGTATCACCCATCCCTAATTATCACGTGGTATCACGATGAAAATGCAATCTCAAGTGTCCTACCCGTAAGTTTAAATGCATTTAGGAAAAATGGCATTTAAATGATAATTTTGCTACAGTTTCTGCTTGGACATGTTAAACATATCTAATCAATTTGGTTAATACAGTTTAATTTTAATTTTGCAACTTATAAAGCGTTAAAATATGTTTTTAATTTACATATTAAAGCTAATGTAAAAAATGGCAAATGTAAATTATATAATTGAATTTTCATTTTGCACTAAATGTTGCACATATGTATGGGAAAATGTAAATTTAAACACAGAAATACATTGCCATTTTACATATTGCATTGTCATTTTGCATATTACATTTCAAAATGAATTTTGCTACCCATATGCTTCCATAGAACGGTTCTGTCTTTTAGCGCATTTAAAGTTTGTTTGATTTTTAGGGCTTCTATGAAGAAGTTGCCGTCCCTCTCCTCACTGATATTCAACTTAAATACCCAGGAGGGACAAACCTTACCAAGACCAGCTTTAGCTTGTACTTCAATGGCTCTGAGATTGTGGTGTCAGGACAAATCACAGACAACAGTGTGGAGAGTTTCACCACTGAAGTCATCGCAGTATCAGTAAGATCTTCACTAATCTTCTCTTTAGTGGCATATTATTAGTATCACTGGTCGACTGTGTATAGGAGTTGGGAATAATAGCTTTGTTTTTATAGTAGGTTATGGGTGAAAGTGGTACTGACAGCATTCTAATAAAAAATATTCACTAGTATTATTATTTCTAAACAGAAAGGCAACAATGTGACGTATCAGGACACTATATTGACAAAAGACCCCAGTGATGTCCCACCTGAGAATGAAGATTTCATGCAGAGAGTATGATAAAACAGTGCTGCTTTTTTCCCCCACATACGCACGATCGGAAGGAGCGGAAGCGGTCGACTGTGGCATAATAAAAGCTCCGCTGCTTTCGAAGTTTAAATCCAGAGAAATAAGCAATTTTAACTACTGACACGAACCGTGTCTATAGTGTCATTGTGTTGCCTGCCAATGACGTCATAACCCTCGATTTCCAGTTTTTTTTTGTAGAAAACATGGAAACACCAAACACGCTTTAATATGCTATGCATTTTATTAGACAGGTGACGACTGCACAGAGTAGCATTATAACAGAACGTTCAAATGTAGTATGATAAAACAGTGCTGCTTTTTTCCCCCACATACGCACGATCGGAAAACTCCCATGATTCCACACTCAGTCACGGCTTCATCAAACTACGCCTTTGTTTCTTTGTTTGTTTTGAATACGCGCCCTCTAGTGGCAAAAAATTACATATTGTGCCTTTAAGTTGAACATTGAGAACATATTTTATCTCAGAGTGATTCTTAAAGGACAAGAGACAGAGGATGAAAAGAAAGAAGCTCTCAAACTCTCCCTGAAATACCAGTTTGTCACTCCCCTCACCTCTATGGTTGTTACTAAGCCACAAGAAGGTGATGTGGAAGTTGCCGACAAACCCAAAGAGGGAGAAGCGCAACCCAGACCTCCAGGTGAGAAGCTACTTCATTTGTGCATCCTACAAGTTAAGGCAACAGAGTCAGTTTATATTATAAAGCAGCTGTCTAGTGTTTTCTGACCTCATCAGACAAACTTTTCTTCCGAAATGGAGTTTTGATGGCCGCTGTATACGCAGTGAATAACAGTTATCCCTTTGTATTTTTTTTTTATAAAGTACCTGTACCTTATGGTCCTTTTGCATGCAACTACACTACCGGTCAAAAGTTTGGAATCAGTAAGACTTGTAATATTTTTTAAAGAAGTATCTTATGCTCATCAAGGCTGCATTTATTTGATCAAAAATACAGAAAAAAAACCCAGTAATCTTGCAAAATGTTACAATATAAAATAATGGACCGGTAGTGTATAAAATAATGAAACAAACAGTTCATGTACTCTATTTATGTAAACTTTTGCAGAGAATTTAAAGTAGCAATAGCTTATGGAAAAATTTCAAATATATAGGATGGAGACTTGTTTTTTTGTGTTGTTGATTTTTTTACATTAGTTGATAATTGGATTTAAGTCCCGCATACACCACCAAAGACGTCTGTCATTTTCACCACAAGACAGTTATTTTGATTAAAAATTAGCAGGTCATAATTGTCAAAAAGTGAAACACATACGTTGATACATAGTTCACAATGAGACTTAACATGTATTTAGAAAATGCATGAATTTTTATTTCATGCTTACTTTAATATACTGCATCTGCCTTGAAGTGTGTATATATATATTTTTTTATTTCCCAGCAACAGGATTTATTCAGCAGCACCGCCATAGTCCAGGTCTGCCCGGTGCACCTGCCGCTCATCCAGGTTTGCGTGGTATGCATTGTTTCTTCTTCTAAAAGCTTTCTTCTTTTAATAGGTAGATCATGTTACCCCCTCTTATCTTATAGCTTCCATAGTGTTCAGACCAAGCAGTATTCAAATTTACATTATCACATCATTAAGACTATTAGGACCCTCCATTCTTTGAGAGAACATATCGATAGATCATTCACAATAAGATCTACAACATGCATTTGGAAAATAGAAGAATTTACTAAAATTGGGTGAATTTTAATTTTATGCCAACGTTAGTATACTTTATCTGCCTTGAAATATCTTTTTTTTTTTATTATTTTTTGTTGTTGTTGTATATCCCAGGATCAAGATATGGTGGTGCTCATCTAGGGCGCCGGGGTATGGCTTTTTTCTTTATCTTTTTTTTTTCATGGGTACAGGACACGTCATGTGTAAAGAAAAATGTGCCCCTTATCTTATAGCTTCCATTTTCAGAACAAGCAGTATTCAAATCACAATGATCACATTATTAAGACTATCCCTTTTTCTAAATACTGCTTTCAAACCCCTCTGTTTGTTTTGGCAGGATATATATATTTTTGAAAATTTGGTGGAAAAAAAGCAAGGCAAATGGGGTGCAAAATGCTGGGGTTGCAATAAAACACACATATTGAAAATGAATTTGTAATAAACAGATTTTTGATTCATGCTCACAACATAAAAAAATATATTTGTTTTTTTAGGTGGACGATATCGCCTTCATAGTTATCCTGCTGCATGTAGGTGTTTTAATTTCTTTTCTCTTCTACATTTATCAGCCAGATTCTGTAATGAATAAACGCTGCTGCCTTGTGCATATCATGTATGTCGTGCCTAATTATCAATTATTAAACGAATGTAAATTATTGTACTTGGTAATAAATTAAAGTTTTTTAGTTTTTTTTTAATGGCTGAATCATCTTCATTCCCAGTTCCCTTTCCAGTAGCTGAGGGTATGTATGACAATGTTGCAATGTTTTCTGTCCAAAAATGTCTTATAGTAATAATAATAATAATAATTTAATTTCAACTGAATGAAATCAACTGCTATTTGACTTTCTTTAATTATTGCAAATTTGCCGTATTAAAAGCTACAGTGCATCCGGAAAGTATTCACAGCGCTTCACCTTTTCCACATTTTGTTATGTTACAGCCTTATTCCAAAATGGATTAAATTCATTATTTTCCTCAAAATTCTACAAACAATACCCCATAATGACAACGTGAAAGAAGTTTGTTTGAAATCTTTGCAAATTTATTACAAATAAAAAATCATGTACATAAGTATTCACAGCTTTTGCCATGACACTCAGGTGCATCCTGTTTCCACTGATCATCCTTGAGATGTTTCTACAACTTGATTGGAGTCCACCTGTGGTAAATTCAGTTGATTGGACATGATTTGGAAAGGCACACACCTGGCTATATAAGGTCCCACAGTTAACAGTGCATGTCAGAGCACAAACCAAGCCATGAAGTCCAAGGAATTGTCTGTAGACCTCCGAGACAGGATTGTATCAAGGCACAGATCTGGGGAAGGGTACAGAAAAGTTTCTGCAGCATTGAAGGTCCCAATGAGCACAGTAGCCTCCATCATCCGTTAATGGAAGAAGTTTGGAACCACCAGGATTCTTCCTAGAGCGGGCTGCCCGGCCAAACTGAGCGATCGGGGGAGAAGGGCCTTAGTCAGGGAGGTGACCAAGAACCCGATGGTCACTCTGACAGAGCTCCAGCTTTTCTCTGTGGAGAGAGGAGAACCTTCCAGAAGAAAAACAATCTCTGTAGCACTCCACCAATCAGGCCTGTCTGGTAGAGTGGCCAGACGGAAGCCACTCCTCAGTAAAAGGCACATGACAGCCCGCCAGGAGTTTGCCAAAAGGCACCTGAAGGACTCTTGATGAAACCATGATGAAACAAAGATTGAACTCTTTGGCCTGAATGGTAAGCGTCATGTCTGGAGGAAACCAGGCACCACTCATCACCTGGCCAATACCATCCCATTTTTTTAGCGGCAGGAACTGGGAGACTAGTCAAGATCGAGGGAAAGATGAATGCAGCAATGTACAGAGATATCCTTGATGAAAACCTGCTCCAGAGTGCTCTTCCAAGGTTCAGCGAAAGTTCATCTTCCAACAGGACAACGACCCTAAGCACACAGCCAAGGTAACAAAGTAGTGGCTACGGGACAACTCTGTGAATGTCCTTGAGTGGCCCAGACTTGAACCTGATTGAACGTCTCTGGAGAGATCTGAAAATGGCTGTGCACCGATGCTCCCCATCCAACCTGATGGAGCTTGAGAGGTCCTGTAAAGAAGAATGGGAGAAACTGCCCAAAAATAGGTGTGCCAAGCAATACTCAAAAAGATTTGAGGCTGTAATTGGTGCCAAAGGTGCTTCAAAAAAGTATTGAGCAAAGGCTGTGAATACTTGTGCATGTTGTTGTTTTTTTTTTTGCATTTTTTATTTTTTTTATATAAATTTGCAAAGATTTCAAACAAACTACTTTTACGTTACCATTATGGGGTATTTTTTAATCCATTTTGGAATAAGGCTGTAAAATGTGGAAAAAGCGAAGCGCTGGGAATACTTTCTGAATGCACTGTAAATTAAAAGAAAATGGAATGAGATGATGAAATGGATGAAATGGAATGAAAATAAATGAAATAAGGCATTAGGTGTGATTCGGAAAAGAAGCCTCTTAATATGAAATATTTGAAAATACATTTTAATGAAAAGAAAATGATTTAAATGTAGCTCTAGTTATGTGAAAGGAATTATCATTAAATGTTTTATAACATTTCATATGTTTTATAATTTATATTATTACAAAAAAATCAGTACAGTTTAATTACTAAATTTAATAATTTCTCTATTTAATTATTTCAGTAATGCATTTGTACAACTTTTTTTCATTATTTACACTGAACAAAATTATAAATGCAACACTTTTGTTTTTGCCCCCATTTTTCATGAGCTGAACTCAAAGAGCTAAAACTTTTTCTATGTACACAAAAGGCCTATTTCTCTCAAATATTGTTCACAAATCTGTGTTAGTGAGCACTTCTCCTTTGCCGAGATAATCCATCCACCTCACAGGTGCTGATTAGACAGCATGATTATTGCACAGGTGTGCCTTAGGCTGGCCACAATAAAAGGCCACTCTAAAATGTGCAGTTTTATCACACAGCACAATGCCACAGATGTCGCAAGTTTTGAGGGAG
>NW_015633170.1:434944-448761 GCF_001515625.1 Sinocyclocheilus rhinocerous
CCAGGGTCCGTGGTGTCCCGGCGCCGGAGTGAAGGACATCTGGGAAGATCGCATCCTGGGTGCACCGGACCTGTGCAATAATCATGCTGTCTAATCAACATCTTGATATGCCACACCTGTGAGGTGGATGGATTATCTCGGCAAAGGCAAAAATTTAGACAGATTTGTGAACAATATTTGAGAGAAATAGGCCTTTTGTGTACATAGAAAAAGTCTTAGATATTTGAGTTCAGCTCATGAAAAATGGGGGCAAAAACAAAAGTGTTGCGTTTATAATTTTGTTCAGTGTATTTATTTATTTATTATTACATTATGAGTGCTGTGAATTTTTAATAAACTCACTTGCATGAAAAGCTGTATTACTGCATGCATAGCCTGTCTTTGACTTTTTAATGACTAAACCCTTTTTTGTTGTTGTTTAGAATTCCATGATCTCAGTTATTCCAATCTATTGATCTCCCGTGGTATGTATGAAAACACTGTAACTTTGATTCTCTTTCAGTCAGTCACATTCAATGTTACGTCTACACTGATATTAGGGGTCTCACTTGGGACTTGGGGGCTAGCGCTCCCCAACCCATCTTGCTGGCTTGTTAGTTTGACTGGGCTATGCGATTCAATTTGCCAGGTGCCCTCCCAGGTTCAGGGGCATCCTCTTTACGTCAGTTATGGACAAGGACCTGTGTTCTGTATGCAGAGAATTTAGTCCTTCTGGTGAAGGATATGATAGAATTCGCCACTCCAGCTGAGATGAAATTGGGATTTTACAGCCCTTATTTAATCACACCCAAGAATAGCGGTGGGTTACAACCAATCTTGGATCTGCGAGTCTTGAATCTGTCCCTACACAGGCTTCTGTTCAAGATGCTGACGCAGAAGCGCATTCTTTCATGCGATCAGCACCAGGATTGGTTTGCAGCAATCGACTGGAAGGACTCATACTTTTATGTCTGGATTCTGCCTCAACACAGCCCATTTATTCATTTTGATTTTGAGCTCATTCCACTTGGAGTGTTGCCTCCTCCTTGGCATTTGCGCACAGTACCTCTCTAGCAGACATCTGCACAAAAAGATACAAATACCAGTGAACTTCAAGTAATGCGCTATAGTGAGAGAGAGAGAGAGAGAGAGGGAGCGAGAGCTTCCGCTGTGATGCGCTTTCATGACAGCACGCTGAAACACAGGCAAGGACAGAATTTACTATAGATTTCTATAAAGTTCTCAATATAATGCTATGTTTATGGCAGATTTGTTCTATATTTTCATCTACATTATCAAGTGATTCCTGAAATCACCTGGCAAAGCCATACAAAGCTATAACCAATCAGAAAAAAAAATTTCCACGATCATCGTTTTCATGATTGATCGTCGCTGTCACGGCCGAGTGCTCAATCGCTGTTGTACATCCCTACCTTATACTGGACTAGGTACCCATACATTAGGTTCCCTTGGGTAATCCTATATGTTCTTCCACGGTTTGGTTTCCCTCGGTAAACCCGAGTTTTTCCCTGTACAGGTCTGCTTTCGTTTCTGTTGTGTTCCCCTGAACTGGGGTTAGGACAATATGTTAGACTTTGCTACAATCAGTCTTATGATTCAAATTCCTGTTTGGATGTGTCTCCGCACCCCAGCGATTGCTGAAACGAATATTGAGAAAATCGGAACACCTTTTTCGGCTTCCATAATAAGCCTTGTACTTGATGTTTTATCTGGCTTTTTGGGGTGCTGGGCAGGTTCCGAATTGAGGTGCATCTGTCATGGCACGCTTGCTTGCCAGCACTGCAACATCAATTTCATAACACAGTTCTGGTGCTTTTCATAGGGACCCCTAATGTCAGTGTGGATGTAATGTCGAATGTAACTGACTGAAAGGGAACGTCTCAGTTACGTATGTAACCCTCGTTCCCTGAAGGAGGGAACAGAGGCGTTATCTCCCTCATACCACATCCGTGAACTGCGCTGAATGCCGGGATGCTTCTCGGCCCCTCAGCACAAACCTGAATGAGTGGATGCACACCGCCATCTCATATACCCATATGTTCAGGGAGTGACTTGGCATGCAATTTCCACTTGCCAATAGTCATTGGCCATTTCTTGTAATGCTCAGAGGTGATTGAGGCTCCTAAGTGAGACCCCTAATGTAAAGTGTTGACGTAACATCTCCGTTCAGGGAACGAGGGTTACATACATAACTGAGACGTTCTGCCTTATGTAGGGTAAATGCATACAAAATGTACATTAAGTCTAATTTTATCGGTTACACTTTCTCTTAGTCTTCGATCAAAAGCCCACACTTCCAGAGATGGTACGTGTTCCTGTTACTATGTCAGGTACCTTAAGATCTCTCAAACTTAATTATTATGGAATTTTATATAATAAGTATACAGTCAAACCAAAAACATATTGATATTTTTTTACTAGTGGGTGCAGGACACTAGTTCATTTATGTAAGTGAGGATAGCAAAATAAAGTAAACTGTGATATATTATACCCAAAAATTATTCACACAGTGGACTATCAGTAAAGCTGATATAAATTTGGGATCAGAAATTTGATTTGACACTTTAACCTGACCATGTTTTGTTACATACCTTTCTATCAAAGTTATCTGACATTATCAAGATGAATTGGTTCTGACACAGTTTAACTCTTGTCATATTTTATTAACATTTTCTAAACTATAGCAAATAAACTGTGATTAATGTGAGAAATGTTGAAGGTGTCTGAATACATTTTGGTTTGACTTTATGCTGCATTTGGTTATGTTCTGTCTTAGCTCCAACAGTTCGTAGCAATTGTTTCCTGCTGCCTGTTGTTGGTCAGTCTAAGCCACTCTGTTTTGACGTTCCTGTTCCTCACAAACTCAGACTTCTACAGGATTCAGCTTCAGGTTTCTACTACACATTTACTACAAACATCCTTTTAGAAGTCATCTTTTTCTTGAATTAAATGTTTTATACATACATTTACTTTGTGTCCTAGAGTTCTCTATGAATGGAGAATCCATGACTGGACAAAATGGATTCCATCAAATTACTTTTCATTACAAAACAAACCATCATCTGACTATAAACACAACGTCTGTCAGATACCATGACGGCCAGAATCAAGTTGAGTTCTTGTGGGGCCAGGAACTGACCCAACACAATACTGAGGGGTAAATACTACTCAAACTATACGTGTTTCACGAAACTTGTGTATGTTCTAGCCTATATGTTAACCTGAGAGATAGAATTCATTCTTCAGCTTTTCTGTTTCATCAGCGTGTCTCTGATTCTACGGAGCACTGAAATAGACGTCACGATGGAAAATATTCACGTCGTTATTCTTCTCCATAAGGAAAAAAGGGACATGTTTCTGTGGCCCGCTGTTCAGCAACAGCCAAAAGATGTCAGTTTGACAGGCATTTTAGGTAAGAGTGCTCCACTTATTAAACATTTAAGCACGCATCAACAATTTGGCAATCAAATAGTACATTTTGATTTGTAACTTGCTTTAATTATTAAACCAACATGGGTTAAATAACTGTGGATAATATTAAAGGAAAAACTGATGCTTCATATGAGGAGATTCAAGGATCACAAACACCAACTCTAAAGATAAATGACCAGGAAGTGAGCGCAAGCTGGTACGTGATAAACAATACATTCACTGCAGATTTTTTTTTTGCTCGTATTATACATCTGTTTAATCTATGAATGTGTCTGTAGGGAGGACGTCACAGACTACAGACTTTCTTCAAAGCCGGTTATCAAATGCTGGCTTGTCTCGTTCTACGCTGCGATGCAGAGAGACATTTCTGATTTCACTGTCACTAAGCTGTAGAGTTCAAAGCTGGCAAATGATAAACTGGGACAGAGCATGTTTCTATGTAAAACACTTGCTGATGTTTGTGTTGAGTGTTTTTTTTTTTTCTGTCATTGGCAAACATGATATCTCTGACACTCCTCAGCATTTCAATAAATTCATCAACATCTATCACATTAAACATAATATTCATTACTAGCATGTTCAGGTGAAACAAGTACATACTTGTTTACATTAGCAAGTGACATAAATGTATTTTTATTTAGAAGTTTTAAGGTTTTATTTGGAACTGCATTAAATGCAGGGGTAAAAAAAAACTTTATCAACTTTATAAATAGTAAAAATGACAGCTATTCTTATTTTCTCTGTTTAGTCCTAACGAAAACTTTTAAAAATGCATCCGATATGTGTAAGTCTTGAACATACAAATGCTTAAATGCATACTGTCTAAAGGTTTACATCATAAACCAAGTCATGGTGATTCATTAGATTTAACTAAGACTTCAAGGATGTGGGTATTTGAGTAAGCAGTTACACAGACAATCTAAATTATGTACGGGACACTTTATCTGTATGCTTTGACCTTTGTCTTTGTGCTTTAAACTTATCTGATCACGTATTTATGACTTACTGTAACACTTCCTGTAAAGGAATTTGAAGGAAATTTAAGATTACGTAACTCTTATTTCTCAGTATTAATTAAAGGGGTTATTCTCACACACACACACACACACACACACACAAACAAATCTTTCATCATTTACTCATCCCCATGTCATTTCAAACCTGTATTTTTTTTTCTGCAGGACACAAAAGATGACATTTTGAAAAATGACTTGTTTCATTTTATGGTCAAAAACATTCTTCAAAATATCTTTTGTGTTCTGAAGGTTCCATAGTTTGGAATGACATGAGAGTGAATAAAATTGTCAAAATTTAAATTTTGGGAGGTAAATGTGATTTAATCATATTATTTTAACATGGCAAAGCTGTGCAAACAAATTGCCAACTCCCAGGCTAAAACATGGAATTAAGGGCCTGGGATAGAAAGAATCCAAAGACAGAAGCTGAACGTTATATCTACTGACTAAACTTGACAGTTCACTAAATGGGTGGTTAAACAAAGCTCTGTGTTTATAGGCACTGCGTCACTCTTGTCAGGTCAAAGGCCATTTGACTTGCCTCTCTCCGGCTGTTTAAGTTTCCGTTTGAAGCACGGCTTTCCACTCGTGATCTTTTGAATAATACCCTGGGAGTTCCAGCAGATTGATACTGTGGATTACTGAGCTCATAGACATTGAATTTGTGAAATTAATCTTGAAGTTGAAGAAAAATCCAGCAAATCCTTGGAATGCATCTGTAATCACTGAAGTCACTATACAGGCAAGTGCAACATTGCTATGGCTTTGCATTTGCCATATCTGTAAAGGAATTACAGAGGAAATAAATCTGTGGAAAGACAAATAAACTGATTTCGGGCAATTTTTTGTTTCTCCTGAAGAGAACTAAACCAATAGCAGAATTTCTGCACTTTGAGTCCTGCAATCATTAACTATTCATGCATTCCAGAGCGTTTTATCAAGACTACTGTACAGTACGATCTCTTCTGGACCTCACAGGCAAAACTACAAGAATGCATAAGGATGTACACTGCATAACCAGAGGATTGTTGACAAATGTTTGAACATTTTCTAATGGTCTGAGAGACGCCTCGAAAGGGAAATAGTAGTAAAACTTTGTCCAGTTGCTTACAGTATTTCCTGCACGAATGTTATAGAACTGTTTGTAGAGATGCATGAAAATAATACTTGGATTTAAGAACCAATTACATTTATAATCATATTGTTGTTAATTGTTGGACACTCCATTATGGTTAATGGGACTACCGAGACGAACAGTTCCAGTCATGGACTGAGTGATGTTGAGCGAGTGTTGGTACCCATATTTGACAGCTTCATCCTGGTAACCGGGGTGGTGGGACACATCCTGGTTCTTATCGTCATCTGTCGTACGATGCGGCGAGGACGTGGACAGCCCAGTGGAGGAAGGACTGGAGGATTCCAACAAACAAATGCAAATGGCACAGATGTTCTTCTTCTGTCATTGAGTGTGGCAGACCTTCTCCTCCTGTCCTGTCTTCCATACCACACAGTCGCCATTGCAACCCGTCACTGGCCGTTTGGAAGCTTCATGTGCAAGTCTGTGAGCTTCTTGAGTGCGATGTGTACGGCGGCGAGCGCCTTTACGCTGGCCACTTTGGCTTTTGCGCGGTACATCATTGTGGTCCATCAGTCAAAAGCATATCAATGGCGCAGAGAGGGGCATTTAAAAGTAGTTGCGGGTGTACTGTGGATACCAGCGGTCGTCTTGGCATCGCCTCAGTTTGCTTGGAGGACGCTGGACAACCATAAAGCCCGTGAGAACCTGGCATGTTTCAATTTCCTGTCTGATAAAGGCCAATTGGCATATGGAGTGTGCCACTTCCTTCTCGCTTTTGCATTTCCTCTTGGGATCATTGTAATAGCCTATGTCAAGATATACCATTTCCTCAAAACAACTAGACAGGGCCGCACAACTCAGACTGACCATTTAGAGCACTACCATGTGCATGTGACCCAGACGTCTGCTTTGTTAGTGCTGGCTTTTGCATTGTGTTGGCTGCCATCCTATGGCTTGATGTTTGCCCAAATAGCTGAGGGTGATAAAGCGGCTGGTCCTTTACCTCACTTTGGACCTTTTGCTACCTTTGCCCACATCATGGCAACCTCTTCTACAGTGGCCAACCCCATTCTCTACGTTTTTATGTCAGAGAAATTCAGGAAGGAACTAATGGACCTGGGTCGAGGAGTGTGTAGAAAAAGACCCTCCTAAAGTCATACGGTTAAGAGTAAATTACCACGATTTATTCCATAAAGTAAGTTGTTTACATACGTGAATGGCTGTATATAATGTACTAACTATGAACATTTTGTTTATAAACAAACATGTAGAACATTTTCATGAGTGATGCAACAATGACCAATGGTTTGGACACTAAGGAACTTAGTTCTGGTATTTCAATGTACCAATTTTGCAGCCTTATAAAATGTCAAGAGGAACCAAACAGCTGGCATTGTTCATTGTCTTAATAGTTTGTGTTGTTTAAGCCTCAAATTTGTCAAGGGCTTGTTTGACTTAAGTTTTAAGGAGAACATGCACTCTTAAAAAAATGAAGGTTCATTATTGACATCTGTGTTTCCATGAAGAATCTTTAACATCCAGGGAACCTTTACATTCCACAAAAGACTCTTAATTGTGGAAAAAAGTTTCTTCAGATTATTAACAGAAAAAAATGGGTATTTTAAGAACTGATCACCGAAAGGTTCTTTGGGGAACCCCACATTTTTCTTCTGTGTGAAACCTTTATTTTAAAGATCGCACCTAAAGAAATATTTGATGAATTTGCAAATTTCTTTTGTGGTTCAAATCTTTTTTTGCTTGAGAGGGAATATTAAATCATAAATTTAAAAGGAGAAGGCAGCTTTTGAGAAAAACAGATGTAATACCCAATTTTAACATGTTTTCTTTTGATTATACCTCTATGTTAAAAATATATTTTCAGTATGGAGGCATAATGAAAGAACTGCAATTAATTTACAATTACAATTAATCCAGAACGCGGCAGCAAGATACATTTTTAATGAGCCGAAAAGAATGCACGTCTCACCTCTGTTTATCAATTTGCACTGGCTACCAATAGCTGCTCGCATAAAATTCAAGGCATTAATGTTGCCTACAAAACCACCACTGGCTCTGCACCCCTTTACCTAAATTCATTACTTCAGACTTGTGTGCCGAACATGACACAATGAACAGGGGAACCAATGGCATGAATACATGAGGGCAAGGGAAGCATGACACAAACAGGGACCATGAAACAATTACAAAATAAAAGACATGGAAAACATGAACATGAAACAAAACACCACATTACAGTGGACTTGCACTCTATTCATTTACAGCTTGTTTTCTTTGTATATATTTAAAAAAAACTAACACTAGCTTTTCTTATCTTTTTGTATTCTATCTATTTGTTTTCTTTTTATTTATTATACAATTAACAAAAGCAAAAATGGCCTCTAACACTAGCTTGCTCTGTTCTTTTTTTTATTCTATCGTTTTTTTTTAATGTATTATATAATTGAAAAAAAAACCTTGCTAAGTGTACTGCGTTAAGCTAACTGAGACTTGTTATAGCACTTGCATATCATTGCTCTTTTGTTGACTTTGCTTCCATTGTCCTCATTTGTGAGTCGCTTTGGATAAAAGTGTCTGCTAAATGACTAAATGTAAATGTAAACTACATGTTATGATCTACATTTGGAATTCTCCTCTTTTTTTATCCATAACTGCATTGCAAACTTAATCTGCATTCAATACTTGCAGTTCTTGCATTTTAAGCAAGCATTAGACATTAGACATGAGAATTTGTATTTATTAAGAGTCAATCTGGATTAATCCGTGGAAAGGCAGCTGAAGTGGATTTACAACAAACAAACAAAAATCAGCGTATCAAGCAAACAATATACTTAAAACAATTATAAGTAAGGCTTCCTAGGCCAGGTAGGATTAAACCATTGAAGCATTTACTTAACATGAACCATCAAAATCAAAAGGAAACACTGTTTGTCAACTCTACAGCTGAGTGACAGTGAAATCAGAAATCTCTGCCTCCATCACAGCCTGGAATGGGACAAGCCAGCATTCTTGAATAGGAGTTGAATGTAATCTGTAATCGCTGACAGTCTCCCTACAATTAACAGACACATAAATATTTGTATATTGTATATTTATATAAATATAAATATTTATAAACATACAGGGCAACACATTATGTTTTAAAATTAAGTACCAAACGTTTTATGGAAGGTTGTATGCATTTATTAACCGAATCACTTACAAAGATGTCTTCACCTCCTTGTCCTTCATCTTAAGAGTTGGTGTTTGTGATCCTTTAGTCTTCACATATGAAATATCAGGCTTTCCTTAAAAATTATCGACAGATATTGTGATTTGTCACTAATGTTGGTTTAACAACAGCAATTTATCCAAAATGTCTACTTAATAACAATAAACAGTTGTTGGCTAACCAATGTACAGTACATAACTGACACAATAACATCACTGACATTTTGGTTATATTCATATTAAGGTTTTTGGCACACTGTTCTTCTAAAATGGTTGTCAGGTTAAAGATTATTAAATGAATAAATAGTTCACCCAAAAATGAAAATTGGCTGAAAATGTATTTCCCCACGAGCCATCCTTAATGTAGACGATGTCACTGGAAAAAACAGGACTTTGAAGTAAAAAAAACAAAAAAAAAACATCTTGATGTATTTGTTTGTTACAAACATGCAGCTTTTCACTTCACAAGACATTCATTGAAGAACTGGAGTGGTGTGGATTACTTGTAGATTTTTAGTGATATTTTTATCAGCTGTTTGGACTCTCATTCTGACGGCACCCATTTACTGCAGAAGATCCAGTCTTGAGCAAGTGATGTAATGCGAAATTTCTCCACATCTGTTCCGATATCAAAACAAACTCATCTACATCTTGGATGGCCTGCAAAGTTGTGAGCAAAATTTCATTTTTGGGTGAACTTTTCCTTTAATGCGGAGCCTACTTCAGTATCGGCAGGAGGCAAGTTTTGATACTGTAAGTAATGTTTAAATATTTAGACAGTGAATTGCTCTCTTACCTAAAACACCTGTCAGGTTGACATCTTTTGGATATTTCCAAATGGCAGGCCACAAAAACATGACCCCATCTTTCTTATGAGAAATAATAACAACACCAATATTTCCCATGGTAACATTCATTTCATTTTCCAGGACAACCAGAGACACACTGTTGATATAGAGTAACTCATGAGTGAATTCTACCTCGGTTTTATCACAATAAAACTGTTAGCAAACAGAGAACAGTTAATATGCAGAATATTTAGCATTCATTTATGAATATATAGTTTGTTCTTTCTACATGTGGAGAACTTCTATATTTACCCATCTGTATTGTGTTGGCTCAGTTCCTGGCCCCACAAAATCTCAACATTGTCCTGGCCATTACGGTAACTGATAGACTTTGTGCTTATTATCAAGTGATAGTTAGTTTTGTAATGAATAGCAATTTGATGGAATCCATTTTGTTCACTCAAAGACTCTCCGTTCATAGAGAACTCTAGGATGACCACAGTAAACACATTCATAAGACAGATGGCCTGTTAAATAGATGCACATGTAGAACAAACATCTCTTAATGTCTAACCTGAAGCTGAATCCTGCAGGAGTCTGAGTTTGTGAGGAACAGGAACATCAAAACAAAGTGGCTTCGACTGACCAACAACAGGCAGCAGGAAACGATTGCTATGGACTTTTGGAGAGAGAATCAAAATGTCATGATTATTTCTTAAAATATGTGCATGCTCAGAAAAAAAATATTTAAGAAAAAGAAAAATTGTATGTACCTTGCACAGCAGGGGGAGTAGTTGTATGCATAGTTGGGGAGCCAACTAAGACCAACAAACATTGTAAAGGATGTAAATCCACATTCTGCATGTATTTATTGTAGTTAGTTTATTATTTTTTTTTAGTATTTAGTTCAGTTTGTTTTAAAGGTGACATGTGTAACTGACTGGCACACAGATCTACAGCAACAGTTATGACGGTATATGTCATCATTTCTAAAACTCTTGCTACTAGTATACCTTAAAACAGAGAGAAGTGACAGTAAACATTCTCAACAAAGTATGGGAGTCTTTATGCCAAAAATAAAAACCAAAATATCATGATTTTTTAGCCTACATGGACGTCTAGATGGTCTACTTATGAATCTGAGACCAAATGCAAGTAAAAAACAGAAAATACTGTAAATTGAATAACTTACATGTAGGCAGCATGTGATGAAGCATCTCTGAAAAGAAGAGACATTTCCACATTGTGAACATTATGATTCAAATAGTTTCAGTTTTTTATGCACTTCCACAAATTTTCTTTCAGAAAATGGAGATTTCTCAAAGAATCTTCTGATTGGTCAATGAGATTTCAGTCAAGCTAAAAACACCTGTGCAACATTCATTGCATTGCTCTGTTATGTCAGAAGCTGTATCTTCAAGTAGTATTGCACTTAATTAATAAAACATTTTTTTTAATAAATATTTGTGTCCTTAATAATGCTTAATTGTGTCCTTAAGTTTTTTTTTTTTTTTTTAAATAAAATCAATAAGGTTACAACCAAGCAGCAACCTTCCTTCCGGTCTCTCTCGTGAAGCCAACACGGAATTGACTAAAACTGCAATTCATCGACTGGCCGCTAGAGGCTGGCTCCAAAAGGGAGTCAGTCCCATAGACTCCCCATGTTAAAATGGCCAACTTTACAGCAGAAGAAAATATGTTTACAGCCTTTTACAAAAAATTATTTTGGTCTATATAGCTAATTTTGCCCTTCATGACAACTGTGAGGGGGGTGAATTTTTTTTATAACTCATCCGTTTAAATTATATTAAGCCTTAAAGTTCTGCATAATTAAGGGCGTGGCCATTTGAGTGACCGGTGGATTGCCATTGCTGTCACCAGCGTCGAGCTAGGTGGGCGTGGTTTCAGCAACCAGCTCCCGCCTCTTTGCCCATTTTCGATTATCCGGGAGTGACGCGCTGCCAAGATGGCGACGGCCGGCTCCGCCCACTTTGAGGTTCAAAACCACTCTTCAGAAACCTACGGGTGACGTCACGGACACTACGTCCATGTTTTTATACAGTCTATGGTTACAACTCAGGGGTTGTGAACACGTTGTGAACATGACTCAAATAGTTTAAATTTTTTATGCAATTATTATTCCAGAAAATGGAGATTTGTGACCCTGGAGCAAAAAACAAGTCATAAGTAGCATGGCTATATTTGTAGCAAAAGCCAAAAATACATTGTATGGGTCAAATTTATCGATTTTTCTTTTATGCCAAAAATCATTAGGATATTAAGTAAAGATAATGTTCCATGAAGAAATTCCCTTCCGTGAATATATCAAAACTTAATTTTTGATTAGTAATATGCTTTGCTAAGAACTTCATTTGGATAACTTTAAAGGCGATTTTCTCAATATTTGGATTTTTTTGCACCCTCAGATTCCAGATTTTCAAATAGTTGTATCTCGTCCAAATATTGTCCTGTCCTAACAAACCATACATCAATGCAAAGCTTATGTATTCAGCTTTCAGACGATGTATAAATCTTAATTTAAAAAAAATGTACCCTTATGACTGGTTTTGTGGTCCAGGGTCACATTTGTCAAATCATCAACTGATTAGTCAAATCAGATTTCAGGACCGTATTCACAAAACATTTTAAGGCTAAAAGTTGCTCATAACTTACCAATTTAGGAGAAAATCTTAAAAATAATGGGCATGTCGTATACTATACAATTACAATTTTTATTCGCGATTAAACGCATGATTGTATGTGATTCATCGCGATTAAAAATTTTAATCGTTGCCCAGCACTAATATATATATATATATATATATATATATATATATATCGCTACATACGTGTTAGGCTAATATTACAGATACATTTTATGCCATAGAATAAAATGTGAAAGCATCTTGAGCTTGTGTAAACCACAGACCATTTTTCAGGCGTTTAACCAAAAACGCATTCAGAGACGACTATAAGATGATGGAACGGAAGTGCTAAAATGCTAACTTGTTTCCTGGTTTTGGTCTACAAAAATATGTCATCCTTGCAGCACTCTATTCTGTGAAACACAAAAGAAAGAATTTTGAAAAGTGCCACTTCATGCTACATCAATAAATGGGCACTGGTTTTCAAGTTTTCAAGCTAAAAAAGGACAAAAAGCACCAAAGCACAATAAAATAGGCCCATATTACTCTATATTCCAAGTAACAAAAGAATGATTCCTTAAAGGGACAGTTCACCCAAAAATGACCCTTCAAGTCGTTCACCCTCATGTCGTTCCAAACCTGTAAGACCTTAGTTTATCTTCAGAACACAAATTAAGATATTTTTGAAATCCAAGAGCTTTCTGACCCTGCATAGACAGCAAGGGAAGCTATCACATTCAAGGCCCAGAAAGGTAGTAAGGACATCGTTAAAAAAAGTCCATGTGACATGGTTCAACCTTAATTTTATGAAGCTACGAGAATACTTTTTGTGCGCAAAGAAAACGTAAAAAAAAAAATATATATATATATATATATATATATATATATCTCCTTAATAACCTTTTTTTATATAAAATCAACAAGGTTACAATTAAGGGGTTGTGCTGTGTGTTGTACCCAACAATGCCCTTTAGCATTCAATATCCATTTTTACATTTTACATACTAAAAAACACTAATCAGTTAAATAAAAGCTACTAAACTATTTCAGATCAATAAATAAGAACAAATATTTTGACATACCATGATAATCCCCTGCACCTGTGATGTGAAAAAAAAAAACACAAATAAAAAAAAAAAATATTAATTAAGAACCATTACATTTATCAATTTCAATAAAGGTAAAAAATTTATTTGGCTTACTGTTGTGCCCTTGTAATGCTGAAATATGAAAACAAAGACATGCATATATCTTGCATATATTTAGAACATTTAAGACAAGGGATGTTTACATTTCTGACCACTTTACACATACAAATGCATTTTCATATTCATAAAGCTTACTCAAAAAATTACACACATCACCTTTACTAAAAAAGCTTGCTACAATTATTCATTAAAACATGCAGTAAACATTCGTAACAAAATAAGGGAGTCTTTATCATCAATGTTCCCTCTAATTTTTTTTCTTTAGGCGGACATTTCGGGCACCTGAGCAAAAACATTCTTTATACCCTGCACAGCGCACACAAAAAAGTGTGTAACTTTTAACTTTAATGTGCTATTTATGTTTGATTTGACCCTTGATGTACCTAAATGATGTACATTTGAGGTTACCCGAGAACCTTTTT
>NW_015633170.1:450383-481104 GCF_001515625.1 Sinocyclocheilus rhinocerous
TCCTTCAGAAATCATTCTAATATGCTGATTTATTATCAGTGTTGAAACTGTTGTGCTGCTTAATATTTTTTGGGACCTGTGATATTTTTTATTTAAAAAAAAAAGTTAAAAAGAACAGTGTTTATTCAAAATAGAAATTTTGTGTTACAATATACATTACTATTCAAAAGTTTGGGGTCAGTAAATTTCTTTAAAAATCTAAAAATCTTTCTTTCTTTTTTTAAAAGAAATTAATATTCTTTTATTCAGCAAGTATGTGTTAAATGGATAAAACTGATAGTAAACACTTATATTGTTAGAAAAGATGTCTATTTTGAATAAATGCTGTTCTTTTAAATGTTTTATTAATCAAAGAATCAAAGAAAAAAGTATCACAGGTTCCAAATATAGAATAGAACAGAAAACAAACTGAAGCACAACTTAAACTGAGATCTGCAAGTTAAATATATATATATATATATTTTTAAAAAACGTGAACGTGAATTCTTATATAGCTATCTAAACACCCCTATGAAGTACAGTTTGCACAAAACACCTGTGTGACTGTAAATGTGTGACTGTAAATTGTTACCGTTCTGTGCCCATCATCCGCTATTTCCAGCACTTAATCAAGCCACTCTTCTTTAATACATGATGACGTTTTATTTCACATGTCATTGCGTTTGAGTTGTCTCTCGTGTTGAGCTATTTCATCCTCAACCATTGAAGTATTCGGTTTCTACAGCGACTCATTTGGCGCACACCATTTTCTTTCTATGAAACTTGTCAACCGCATTGACCGGTTCTAACTGGCGGTTTGCCAGAGCATTGCAATTCTTTTGCTTTTACTAGAATTCAATCAAATGGTTTTCCCAACGAATTTTTGCGTGTGCGTGCAATTATTATTTCTTCTGCGCGGTGGCGGTGGAAGAAGTGAGCGGCCGCGCTACCAGCTAAGAGGGAACATTGTTTATCATTGAAAGCCAATAATAAACCAAATTATTATTATGATTTTGTAGCCTATAAGGACATATGGATGGTCGTCTCTAGGTTACGCATGTAACCATGGTTCCCAGAGGGAACAAGACGCTGCGTTGAAACACTTTGGGATTGCCTTCAGCATGACCACGCTTTGAATCACGCGTGTAATCAGTCCAATGGATGGGCGAGACGTCACAGGCAGGGTGACGTGAAGACCAGGAAGCTTAAAAGCGTGTACGGTGGATACAGTGGCAGCTTCTGGTAGAATGAGGGAAGCGCTCGCAGGGATGCTGGACATATGGCAATGAGACGCAGCATCTCGTTCCCTTGGGGAACCATGATTACATGCGTAACCTAGAGACGTTCCCCTCCAGGAACTCGAGCTGCGTCGAAACGCTTTGGAAACGAGTATGCCCACGCCGCCAGACTTTCAAATACCTGCCTAGTGTGGAAGAGCACAACTAAGGCGAGAGAACAGAGGAGCTGGGAGTGGCATGAATATCGAGGTCATAGAACCTCACAAAGTTGAGCGGCATGGACCAGCCCGCAGCGTTGCAGATGTCCTGCAGAGAAACACCTGACAGGACGGCCTTGGAGGCCACCACACTTCTAGTGGAATGAGACCCTTCTTAGGGGAACCATAGCACACTAGCAGTTGGTCCGACCTTCTCCACAGGGCAGCTCTGTGGAGAAGGTCGCCAAGCCATGCTCGCCAAGCCGGACCCAAAGTCTAAATAAGAGGGGGCCAATGTCTTGATAGAGGAGATAGTGAGAAAGCGATCAGAAATCCCTTCAATAGGCTCGAAAGGAGGTTTACAGGGAGCCTCTTGCACCACAGCCAAATCCCACTGTGGGACACAAGATCATACCGGAGGCCTCAGCGCACCGCGGAGGAAATGTGTAACTAGGGGGTTTCTGCCCACAGACTGACCACCAAGAGGTGCGTGGTAGGTCGCTATGGCCGCCACGTAGACTTTCAAGGTGGAGTGGGTCAACCCTTCAGAGAAACGGGTCTGCAGGAACTCCAGCACTGAACCAACCGGGCAGTTAACAGGGTCGAGCTTCCACTTCAAGGCGTACAGTTTCCTAGTGGAGGGAGCTCTGGATTGGAGGATGGTCTCAACAACCTCAGTTGAGAGGCTATGAGTTGTGCCCCCCCAGAGGCCACACCCACAGATTCCACAACTCCGGGATGGTGCCCCCCGCCTGTGAGAGGAGATCCCTCCTGATGGGAATCTCCCATGGAGAGCCACAGCGCTCCACAGACTGCGGGCTGGGCGGCCACTCATGGCTGCTCCCCAACCAGTGAGGGATGCATCCGTCGTTAGCGTTATGCATCGACAAGGAGCTCCCAGCACTGGGCCCTGTGACAAGAACCAAGGATTCCTCCACATGTCTAAGGCACGAAAGCATCGCCGCGTGACCTTAATCATGGGAAGCGGATTTCCCCTCGGGGAAAACCCCTTGGTCTTGAGCCACCACAGTAGGGGTCTCATGTACAGCAGGCCAAAAGGTATCACGTTGAACGCAGCTGCCATCAGACCCAGCAGTTTTTGAAAGCGAAGCGGCCTTCTCCAACTCTCACGACTGCAGTGAGAATTGACTCGATCCGAGCAGGAAACAGATGTGCCTTCATCATGGTCGAATCCCACACCCCGCCCAGATAAGTGGTCCTCTGTAATGGAGAAAGCACACTTTTCTTTGCGTTCAGTCTCAACCCCAGCTCTTTCATGTGGGCGAGAATGACATCTCGATGCCGAACCACCGTCTGCTCCGATTGAGCTAATATCAACCAATTGTCTATATAACTGAGTATGTGGATGCCCTGGAGTCTCAGTGGAGCCAGAGCTGCATCCACACACTTTGTGAAAGTGCAGGGTGAGAGTGCAAGGCCAAACGGAAGAACCCGATATTGGTAAGCTTCGCCCCTGAAAGCAAACCTCAGGAACTTCCTTTGTTGGGGAAGGATGGAGACATGGAAGTATGCGTCTTTTAGATCGATCGTGACGAACCAGTCCTCGGACATGATCTGAGACACGGCTTGTTTGAGTGTGAGCATCCTGAACTTCAGTCGCATTACTGAGCGGTTCAACTGACGCAGATCTAAAATGGGACACAACCCTCCACCCTTCTTTGGAACGATGAAGTACCAGCTGTAGAACTCGGACTCTCTGTCGAGAGGTGGGACCACCTCGATGGCCTCCTTCCTCAAGAGAGTGTTTACTTCTTGTTCCATTACCAGAGCCTGCTCAGGGCCCACCAGAGTGGGAATCACCCCGTTGAAACGAGGCGGAGAAGAACCAAACTGAATGCAGTAGCCTTTTTCTACAGTGTGAAGGACCCATTGAGACACATTTATTAGTGTTAGTGAGGCCAGCAGGGGGTGCTCACCCTGCAGTCTGTGTGGGTCCTAACGCCCCAGTATAGTGACGGGGACACTATACTGTAAAAAGCACCGTCCTTTAGATGAGACGTTAAACCGAGGTCCTGACTCTCTGTGGTCATTAAAAATCCCAGGATGTCCTTCGAAAAAGAGTAGGGGTATAACCCCGGCATCCTGGCCAAATTTGCCCATTGGCCTCTGACCATCATGGCCTCCTAATCATCCCCATACACTGATTGGCTTCATCACTCTTTCTCCTCTCCACCAATAAGCTGGTGTGTGGTGGGTGTTCTGGCGCACTATGGCTGCCGTCGCATCATCCAAGTGGATGCTGCACACTGGTGGTAGTTGAGGAGATTCCCCCGCTTTCATGTAAAGTGGTTTGAGTACCCAGAAAAGCGCTATATAAATGTTACAAATTATTATTATTATTATTATTATTTGGCAGACGCTTCCACGCTGCCAAATAGTCTACTAAGGGAATCAGTCTCTTGAGACTGATCTTTGGTGTTATTAGAGTGGCTAGCTCGGTGCCCTGAAGCGGAGGACCGGCGGGGGACGGATGATCTAGCTGCTCTAGAGACCTCCGTGGAGGTAGCGAGCCTCCCAGTACCGCTACGTTCCCGGGCGGAGACTGAGAGAAGCGCTTGCTGGAGACTGCTGTGCCCTGAAGCACCGGAGGTGGCAGGGTTGACAGACCGATCTCCTGAGGGCATTGAAGAGAGACGGGCACCGTATGATGAGGTGTACACCGCTCTTCCCCAGACGGGCCTGCCCTCAGAAGCCATGGAACACTGAAATCAGGGCTGACCCGCTGCCATGTACCCTTTGCCCACCAGCACTGAGGTGGTCCGCAGCGGCTTGGAGGGCATGCCTTCAGGGATGATGCCGTGCCAGGAGACAGATAGCTCGCGAGCGTCTGTTCATCCCGAGGCATCGCCCTGTAACCGCGATCATTCAGCCCCACCACATTGGCATAGTGGCTGGACGAGGGACTGAATATCCAGGCCGAGAAAGGCTTCGCCCACGACTTCAACACCTCGGTGTGGAGGTCGGGGAAAAACGGGAGGCCCCAGCGTGGAGGTGGCGGATTTGCTTTTCAAATTCATCAAATTTGCTTTTTGGTGGTTCGGTCTGTTTCTTGGCGGGCCACTCGACTTCATTCAACTTGGCCACAGCGTGAGTAACCACCTCCAGTAGCTCCTCATACTGGGGAGAATGAGGGGGTGAGTCCCCAGCCTCATCAATGTTCTCGACATCAACCTCCTCGGGGGGAAGAAACTGCAGTGCGGGCTTCCGATCCCTGAGAGAGAGCGCTGGATCTGGTGGGTGAGGAAGAAGAAAGGGACTCGCCCGTTTCCATTCCCTCCATCAGATCCATTTGCGAACCCCACGACCGCAACCGCCGCTCTGCCTCGGCAGAAGCGGGGCCAGTGCCGCGAGGAACGCTGGCGAAGGCTCCCTCCTCAAATAGAGCCTTCCGGGAGCGAAGCGTACGGATCGACAAATGCTCGCAATGCGGGCAGTCAGCTCCCTCGAGAGCTGACTCCGCATGCTTCGCTACCAAGCAGACAACACACAGACTATGTGTATCCCCATCCGTAATGTAGTGCGGGCAGGGAGGAACACACAGCCTATAATGCTGCCTGCTCTCGCCCTTATGTTTGTCTTTGGCCTTAGGCATGCTTGTGAACTCGATGGTAGACAAACAACAGTAAATAAGACAGACAAACAGAGTTTCAGACTGACACACCACAGAGCGCTTGGTGAATGACAGAAGCTGCCGCTGTATCCACCGCACGTGCTTTTAAGCTTCCTGGTCTCTACGTCACCACGCCCGTGACATCTCGCCCATCCATTGGACTGATTACACACGTGATTCAGAGCGTGGTCACGCTGAAAGGCGTTCCCAAAGTGTTTCGACACAGCTCGAGTTCCTGAAGGGGAACAATATGATTCTGAGACCAAATGCAAGTAGAAAAAAACTAAACAAAGCAAAACAAAAAAAACCTGAAAATACTGTAAATTGAATAACTTACATTTTTTATGCACTCCCACAAATCGGCAACATTTCAGTCAAGCTAAAAACACCTGTGTAACATTTATTGTATTGCTCTATGTCAGAAGCTGTATCTTCTACAAACAGTATGGCACTTAATTAAAATATTGTTAGATTAATTTTTGTGTCCTTAATAACCTTTTATAATTTTTTTAAATCAGTAAATTCACAACTAATGGGGATGTGCTAAGCATTGTGCCTAACAACGCCCTTTACTATTTAACATGCATTTGTACATTTTACATACTACTAAAAAACACTAATCAATTAAATAAAAGCTATTTCAATTCATTAAAAAAGAAATATATTTTGACATACCCGAGTCAAAATAATCCAAATAAACATCTCCCCTTTCTCCCCTTTCTCCCCTTTCTCCCTCTTTGGGTTTGTTGGCTACTTCCACGTCACCTTCCTGAGGCTTAGTGACAACCATAGAGGTGAGGGGAGTGACAAACTGGTATTTCATGGAGAGTTTGAGAGCTTCTTTTTTTTCATCCTCTTTCTCCTGTCCTTTAAGAAGCACCCTGAGACAGAAATAACGAGAGAAGACACACAGACATATGAGGTTTGCCATTAGTTTGCCTCTAAGTTTGATTCCTTTTGTATGGAATTGTTCCTTCTTCCAGGCATATACACTTTCGATACTGATTTGATCTTGAGAATAGCACCGTTTGACAGCACTAATATACATATATATACTGTGTGTGTGTGTGTGTGTGTGTGTGTGCGCGTGCGCGTGTGCGCATGTCTGTGTGTCTGTGTGTAAACATTTATAGACCCAAATGCATAAGCTTACTGTCTCTCCAGAAGCTGCTTCACTGTAAGGTAGGCCCACAATCTCTGCATGAAATCTTCATTCTCAGGTGGGACATCACTGGGGTCTTTTGTCATTGTAGTGTCCTGATATGTCACATTACTGCCTTTCTACACGGAAATAATAACACTAGTGAATATTTTTATTAGGAATGCTGTCAGTACCACTTTCGCCAAGAACTTTCTTTCAAAACAAAGTGGTCATTATTATAAACTCTATTATAAACAACTGGCCATCAATGATTCTAATATCAAATATACTGATTTGGACTGCTGAAAATTAAAAATACCTGCCCACACAATCCCTCCCCTAATCCAATTTGATAAACATAGAGTGAAGATCTTACTGATACTGCGATGACTTCAGTGGTGAAACTCTCCACACTGTTGTCTGTGATTTGTCCTGACACCACAATCTCAGAGCCATTGAAGTACAAGCTAAAGCTGGTCTTGGTAAGGTTTGTCCCTCCTGGATATTTAAGTTGAATATCAGTGAGGAGAGGGACGGCAACTTCTTCATAGAAGCTCTAAAAATAAAACTAACTTTAAATGTGCTCAAAGACAGAACCGTTCAGCATTAAAGATGAATTCTCAGCTGATCATCTGTAGTTCACCTGCAGCTGTAGATCAGCGTCTGAATCTTCATAAATCCTGCGAGCAACTCCAACATTTTCCAGTGACATCTTTGTCAGGAAGTCAAAGTTAACATCATATCCAAAACCAAGGCAATAGAGGGGAAACTTTGTCCCAATGGCCTTTTTCACATTGGCCATTATCTTCTCTATGTTGGTCAGACCTGTTTAAAAATCATATTTTTATGTTTTTGAGTTATTTAAGCGATCAGCAATGGATACTTTTTAGGCACTTTCATATTTCTTATTGTCTTTCTCTCATACTGAAAAAGACTGAAAAAAACTAATTGGTCATGATAATAATCCATTGGTCCTACAATTATTTCAATTAGGTCTAAAACCCTTTATAAACAGGTCTGCTAATAAACCCTGAATATTATAGGATGGCAATTAAAATTTTGTATTGATGAAGCATGGCTGACTGAATAAACATGATAAAACACAGTTTAGCTTGTGTTTGTCAGTGTGAATCTGTGCCTGAAGTGGGATCTCCGTCAGTCAGCAGGATCAGGATGGAGGCTGCTCCCTCTCGTGGATGTCGATTGATCATGTCCACTCCAGCTAGAACTGCAGCGTTTATGTCCGTGGCTAAAGGAAGGCCAAACATAGTTGTGTCACTGTGAGGTACAACTTTTTTACTCCTTATGTAGCATTAGTGCTGTAACTCACCTCCTCTATCTGTGATCTCATTCACGAAAGATTTCGCATTCTTCAGATTTGCCTCAGTAGCTTTGAGGAGCTCACGCTTCCATAAGTTAACTTCACTGTCAAAGGTGATCAATCCAAAGTGGTCATCCTCATCAAGATCACTCAAAATCCTTAGCAGTGCCAATCGAGTCTAAAGAATGACAGCACATCTGAAAGTTATTCTTTCTTCATTAAGACTGCATACTCACATTTAACAGACATGGACAGTTTGTTACTAACTTAGAACAACACCAAACTGATTTCAGTAGAGGAAATCAGAGGAAATCTTCAACAAGACTTTGACCATCCACTAGTATCCAATGAAATTTTTTACCTGTTCTATTTTTCTGCCGCTCATAGAACCACTCCGGTCAATGATAAACACCACATTTTTGGAAATATGTGGAACATCAGAGGGGGCAAAGTAGTGGACGAAATAGCCATTTGATACCTGAGAGAACAGAAAAATAAGTACATTCTGGACTTTTTGCATTGCGCAAAAAAAAAAAAAAAGAACCATGATTTCTCCATTAGGATTTACTTTTTGCATTGCGCAAAAAAAAAAAAAAAAGTACCATGATTTCTCCATTAGGATTTTGTCTGTTGACATCATATGTTACAAGCAGGTCACCATTCAACCCATTTTCTCCACAGCTTTTACACTTGGTCTGTTGATCTTGAGTGGGGTAGAAGGACACCCATGCCTGAAATGATCAGTTTGTTCATCTGGGAACTATTTAAGTGTATGAGCATATTGAGAACATCTAAACTGTGTTTAAACCCTCATTTAAGTTCTTACATCTTTGTCTGCTCTGGTGGTTTTGATGGCATTTGCCAGATCACCGGTGCTCAAATCTCCTTTCACCTCCAAGAAGGAAATTCCTGGTTTCTCTTGGATGTGCACATCCATCTGATATGAGGAAAAGAAACATAATCTAACTATACATTAAAATGATCAATGTCCTATTCATTTCTTCCATTAACCTTGAAGTCAGCCACAGGCTGCACCAGTTGGGCATTGATGAGTAGCTCATATTTGCCGAGGCGACGCTTTAACAGTTCCTCGTAGGTCAACTCAAACGTCACTTTACTAAAAGCAGCCACTGTCACTGAGGTTTTAAAGTCCTCTAAAGTCCTTCCAACAGATCTGAAATATAAACAAATCCCAGCATATTACTAAACATACTACAAATACATATTTTATGGACCTAATTTAAAAAAAAATCCAGTACTTGACCAGTCCAGCACTTTGTCCTCGAGATACTGCTTGACTGTATTGCTGCTGAGCTTCCTCTTTTTCCTTCACAACTCCATCATATGTTTTTCCTTCTATAACCCTATGGAGAAATTAAAAGACTAAACTGACTTAAAAGTTAATTTGTTGGCTATAGTTGTCTTCATACGAGTTTGCAGACACGCTCAGCACATTTGTAATTAAGAGTACTGAATTTCCCTACATTCTGAATTTGCTGATGAAGGCATTCTTGGGAATCTTGACCTCAAACTGGATCTCTTGAGATTCATTCAGTGTGTTCGCAACACGGCTTGTGATGACTGTTGTGGCGTAGGCCTTTGGACTAAAAGACACCTCAATTGTATTGGCTCAGATGAAGATGTTTATCTGGCAAAGAAATAAGATGAAGTTCTGATTTTTATCTGATTGAGATTTTTATAACAGTACAGCAGACTTCTTATATAAAATACATATAATGCCAGTTATCACGCTATATCTTCCAATTATAGGCTATGTCTTAAGATGATATTTAAATGCTTAGTTTCATTATCAAAATCCTGTAGTTTCAATTGTGGGCAAAATATATAATGCGATGCAATACAATGATGATTAAGAGATGAACCAATAAACATACCTCAAAAGCCTGTTTATATGTACATTTTAACATGATTTTTTTTTCTAACAAATGATGTATAGATAATCAAGTAAACCTAAGAAACTTTGCCTCTATCTGATTTTGTACCCTAAACACATTGACTGATATGTTATTTGGGCCTCACCTTCTTAACAACACCTGAAGAGGCTGAGATGAGAAAAACACCCAAGAGAATCAGCCGGAGAGCTGCTCGATCCATCATGACCTGCACAGCAAACAGACCACACAGCCTTTAAGCTCATGTCCAATTCGTGCTATTGGCTATTATTGACCGGATAAAGAAACCTCCCCCTTTTTGTAAACTTGAACCTCACATAAAAGCATAAACATAAACTTAAAAAAATAAAGAATAAGAAGTATATGAAGCACTTAGTGTATACATTGTGCTTTTTCTTTTTAAGATTATAGATGCTGAGCTTGTATTGTGGGTTCTTACTTCTATCAGCATTTGATAAGCTTAATGTTAATTAAGTCTCAATGTTTCCCAGTTTCAGAATTTTCAAGTATTTTGAATTTTCCCATAATAAATGGACCTCAGTTATTGTGAATACATAAGTAAACGCATTTTGTTAGATGTATGTGTTGAATATATTTTGCTTTTAACTTTTTTAAGAATTCCACAATAGCATATTTTAGAAAAACACATTTTTTTAACTTCACTTTTGAATAGAGTGTCATCTGAGAGGTCGTCGAGGATAAATACATAACCAGCTTTGAGCTCAAGTTTCGCTTTGTGCAAACAGACAGTGCTGCATTATTATGTCTATCCCAAATGAGGAGTTATGCAATGTGGCACTCCGTACAGGCATTCACTATTATTGAGCACTTTCTGGCATGGTATCTCTATTTATATAAACTATGATATTATGCAATTTATTCTGTTCTATTTTTGTGCTATTCTATTCAGTGTTCTTAATAGGGACATAGGGAGGCTTTCACAGACAACAGACTTCCTTAACCCTATATAAAGCCTACTGTATCATATTTAATATGCAATTTTACAAGGCCTCTAAATTATCAACATGATGAAATTTTTGCAAGTAAAACGCCTTTTATTCTAATTATAAAAATGTCCCCCTTTCAGGTTGTGGTAGTCTTTTTGCTGTGAAATCCTTAATGATTCTTATAAAGTAAACGTAAGAATAACTTTTATATTGTTAGTAATATTTCAAGATGATCACTTACAGGACTGAAGCAGCTTAGGTTTACTTGTTTATCCATACATCATTTATTAGAAAAATCATGTTAAAATCATCAAGGATTGTTTATTTGTTCATCACTCAGTCATCATTGTATTGCATTGCAGTATATGTTTTGAAACTACAGAGATTTGATCATAAAAACGTAGTATTAAAATATCAGCTTATTAAGATGTTTTATTAGGAGACATAGAGTGACAACTGATATTCATGTGGATTTTTATATTCATATGCATTTTTATGTTTAAGCTGTCTGCTATACTGTTAAAGAGCTCACAGATTTACATTAAGATATCATAATTTTATCCGACATTTTGGCCATACAAATGGCCTATTAGTAACAGTACAAAATTGCACATTTTTGCTCAGTTTGGGCCTAAAAAAATTGAGGTTTTGTAAAAAATATTACAAATATCAAGCTTTCCAGTGCTGAATGTTGGATTGTATCATATAATACTGTCTGCAGGGGGCGCTTAGTGACTTCACTGTTAATATACTCAGGTCAAATGCCTCCTGACTGCACAAAAAAGCAATTTGAGTTTAAGTATATTTTTGTAGTAGCAATATAATACATCTGTTAAAATTTGTATGCTCTAAATGTTAAGATGTAGTGTTATGGTTGCTGAATAATGTTGATTTGTAAACAATTATTAAAAAAAGAACAAGAAAAAGAAACCTCTGCCTGTAACAAAATCATCAATAAATATCCTCTCAATGTTCTTCTTACAGGAAATAAAAAGATACTTTTTAATGATTTCACAAAAAACACATAAACCATACACTGCAGTCTCTTTAAGGCACAACTGTTATGTTAAAAGCATCAAATGAGCTCTTTGAAGAAGACATAAAAAGCATTTAATGAATGTGACTGGGCAGGTCTGAGAAATCCCTCTACCTTTTTTCCAAAGTAGAGCTAAAAGAAGCGAAAGAATGCTAACCAACTTGTTTATTCAGATTTCTTTTTGGGCTTGTTCAAGAAAGACCCATCTAGCCATTAGACATTTCTAGAACAAGCACACAAAATATACATGTTCTTTATTTAATGTCCACCAAATGGTCAACAACAAACGTACGTTTATTGGTGTAATCAAATACAGTCAAGCTGATTCAGTCAAATTAAATGACATAATTTGACAATCTGATAAATCAAAGTTTTTTCATGTTGTTTTGCCTTTAAGCAGGACATTATAGTGAAAAAAAGTTTGCTGAAGAATACGTTATGCTAGTAAATATTTCTATATTTACATTTGGGACTCAATTTCTGTGCAAACTTTAAAGTCTTGATTGCAAAATAGCTGTTGCACATGCTGTTTAAAAAAATTGCAACTAACATTTATTATTATTAATACGAGTAATATTCATTTACAGTAATAGAGGGGCATGTTGTCACACAGGAACTTGCAATTAAACGGCCTATTTGGATTTTTAGCTATTTTTTACTTAATTTATACAGTAGCCTACAACACATGAAAATCATGTTACATCTTGCCCCAACATGATAGCTGCTCTTGCCCTTGTGACAACTCGCCCCAGTCTCCCCTAGATGCATTTAGCTTCAGGGATGGGTGTTTTGGGGGTGTTTCTAATGATCACAATCCCATAGCAAACCTTGAGCCTTATTATCTTTAAAAGAAGCATCTGGATGAACTCACTATGCTACTCCCTGTTTTGGGTGGTTTCTGTCAGTTATTAACAGCAACTCTTAATTCCAGGTGAATTATTATAACCAGTTGCCATGATACACGAAAGAGAGCTGCTTAACAAATTCACTCGCTACAGAGAATGATCCAGACAGGGAACTTTGCACCTGGCCATTTCCTGGTTAGTTTTACGACGCTGCAAATAACCAAGATCATATTTCTCTATCAGCTCTGTTAATTATGAGCACACAAACACCTTTTTAATAACTGCAGTTTTCTTCCATAAAGCCATTTGGTGCTAGTGTGTGTTTTGATTGTCAGCTGGGAGGGATGAGTCTCTCACACACTCAAAGTTCACTCACATGCTCTTTCATTTAATTAATGTGTGTCAAAGCCAACAACGTCTTATGAGGCTTTATAATCCATACTCTGCAGTGCTTCGAAAACACATTCTCATTTATACCACTGGGCAGTAAGTAACATTTTCTGTTAAAGCTAAAGTAAATTTGTTGTGTGTGTGTGTGTGTATGTGTGAGTGTGTGAGAGAGAGCATTTATTTATAAAAACGAATCTTTATTGTCATTTTTATTACCATAAGCAACCAGTATCATCAACAATATGTATTTTGAAATCCAGTAATACAATACAATTATATACTAGAGACTTTGAAAGTATTTAAAGAGTAGTCTCAATTAAAAATAAATGAGGGTCAATGACAAATAAGGATGGTAAGAAATGAAAATATTTTAAAATGTAGTTTAAACAGTTAAAACTATTTAAAAATGGATTTAATGTAGCCTACTCAACTAGTTAACAAAAATGCTCTAAGAAGGTTTTTTGTTAACATTCCCATTAAGTTATAACATTATTTCTGAATATTCTCAGAACATCTAAACATTTATTTTTAAATGTTTTAAAAAAAAAAAACGTATTCATTTGAACGTTAGAGAAAACATTGAGGGAATGTTACATTTTGTTATTTTGCTAGCATTGTGGGAATGTTACCTTGAATGTTCTCTGAACTGGAGTGGAAATAAAGTTTACATACAGTACAATAAATGAGAACAATATTTAATATGTATCAGAAATCCAGGCATTCCAGGCAGAGCAGCAAACATGATTCATGTACACCCACGTTATCTGGCAATCTGTCATACACACAGACACACCTGGACATACTGGAAGCCAGGTGACTTCTTACCGAACACAGATCAACCAACGTTTAGAACCAGAAGCTCAAATCCGATATTACAAGAGCTAAGAGTTTGAATCGCGGAAAAATAAAACACTAATCGTTTCTATCTCCTTACAGACAGACGAGACAGTATGCCGTCTAACTGCGATCCCTCGCGCTTCCTGCTCGGCGAAACTGGAGAACCAGACGGTGGATTTGGACTGTGTATCCGAGCCGATCAGAATATGGTCATCTTGGGTTCTCCTAAAGCCTCATAGAGACAACATAGCGAAGGATATAACCTACAGGATTTTGTTCTTAACCAGTTTTTGATTAATTGTCTCTTGGATACGAGAGTGAAACTGTTGCGCAATGAAGTTGACGTGGTGGGTAGTCCAACTGCTCCTATTGGCCAGCGGAAGTGTGTGTTCACTGGAACGAGTCACACACAACCCAGAAAACAACGTCATCTGTCCTCAGGTTGAATGTTCATTCATTAAACATGTTTGTTTATTACTTGTTTATTTGTATAGTTGTGATATATGTTTGGAAAAATTCCTAAACAAAGGTGTCCAGTGCTCAGTGTATTACTAAAGTATATACCTCATTATTATATAATATAATATAATATAATAGAATATAATATAATATTATATTATATTATATTATATTATATTATATTAGTACAAAAACTTCACATAGAACAAAAAAATAATAATTAAATTAAATTCAGTTATGCAATATTATTATTAGTTTAA
Source organism: Sinocyclocheilus rhinocerous (assembly GCF_001515625.1). Classification (NCBI taxonomy): domain Eukaryota; kingdom Metazoa; phylum Chordata; class Actinopteri; order Cypriniformes; family Cyprinidae; genus Sinocyclocheilus; species Sinocyclocheilus rhinocerous. Next base: position 464,578 of record NW_015633170.1, read on the forward strand.
AAATATGCATCACATGTAAGTTTATGCCATTATAAACAAACAAACAAACAAAAGTCAATTTAATGTTTGATTTCAAGTGATATAATTATCAAGTAACAGGTACCAAAATACACACAAGTGTACATTTAATTTTAAGAATTTTTTTCAAAGACAATATGTGAAAGATCAATGTCAGTTTGACCTGAACAAAACATATCTTTTCATAATTGATTTTGACACACATCTTACAGGTGCACCCTAGACACAGCATCAGTGATGTAAACTGGGGTCATCGGGTGTTTCGGGTCTTTCAACATCATACACCCTCGCCCAGGTCACCCAACAGAGGTGATCAGTCCCCGACTTAGGTAGCTTGTGTAGTCCACGGATCGCTACAGCCACACTTTTGATCCACAGCCATCTAGATGCCTTCTCAGCGGCATCCATGATGTTCTTGATGGCTTTATTCTTGTGCAGTCCCCTTATTCCCAAGCGCTTGAGGGCCCTGCACAATGATTGGCCGGCAAACCCTCGGCAGCCAACCTCAGTAGGGAGGCAGCGGGTCTTCCATCCCCTATTACGGCATTCTCCTTTCAACTCCTTGTACTTGGCCCTTTTCCATTCAAACACCTCTTCCATCCGGTCTTCCCAGGGCACAGTCAATTCCAGTAGAACCACCTGCCTTGATGATTCTGAAAATAGGATGATGTCAGGCCTAAGCGAGGTCGTGGCGATGGTATCTGGGAGTCTGAGCTGCCTTCCCAGGTCAACCTTTAGCTGCCAGTCTCGAGCTGTTGCCAGAAGTCCTCCCGCTGAGTTCCTGCTCCCTGGTGGTTTCTCTCCATCCTTAACAAATGCGATTACACACTGTGTCCCTAAGTGTGTCTTTCAGGCCCCAGGAGAAGAGGTTGGTTGGACTGGAGAGGACATCATAGACTGATTGGATAAAGAACTGGATCCGGTATGGCTCTTCTTTCCACAACTCAGTCTACAAGATCTTTTGGTTCATGGCTTGTTCCCATCGAGTCCACGCCCCTTGTTGTCGCATCCCACCATCCTACTGATGCGTTTTTCCTCCACCCGTTTGGATTTCTTCTTGGACCAGTTGACGCCTGTCCTTTCCCCGAGCCTTGTCCTATCAAGGTTTATTGGTACAGCCAAGCTTTGTCCTGCTTGTCCTGACGCCACTGTACCCACCAGCACACTGTGCCGCAGCTGTGCTTCAGCCTGGTCAACTGCCTCCTGGGCCCTCCACTTCCTACTCATCCTCACCTCGATGCCAGCTGAGGAAACTTTGGTGTCAGTGGATTCTCTGTACAGCAGTACCTCTCTTGCTCGGGAAACCATGAACTCCTCCGATAGGCTACTGAAGGGGAGTTGTAGCTTGTTCTTCTTTCCGTATAAGGCTATGCTGGTGATACTCCGAGGGAGACCCAACCACCAGTACTTAAAGAGTGGATGATTTTCCACTCAAAGCCCTCGACAATAGCAGTGGCCAGAGGAGTTGCGGCAGAATGCCATGCTGGTAAATCCAGCTTTGAACTTCTCTGGCAGCCCTGACTTGTCCACTGCAGCTATCCAGGCGTGCAACTCTTTTCCAGTTTCATGGAGTGTGGCTGTGTCCCTAAGTGTGCTGTTGAAGACTTTTCCCAGGCTCTTAACTGGCTTCTCTGTGATTGATGGAATTTGCACTCCTCCAGGGGAGAAATGGAACCAATCGGCTACGTTTCCCTTCCTCACCACAAGGGATCGGGACTTAGCTGGCTTAAAGTCCATTCGGGCCCAACTGATGAGGCGTTCAAGGCCTTGGAGGATCCATTTGCAGCCTGGTACGGATGTTGTGGTCACTGTAAGATTGTCCATAAACACTCTGAAAGGGAGATGTCGCACACCTGACCGGGTAAGTGGGCCTCTGCATTCCACCTCTGCTGACTTAACTAGCATATTCATAGCTAAGGACGAACAAGATCACTGAGATGTGCACCCTGTGATTATTCCTTTCTCCAGCCTATGAAATAAAGATGTTATTGGTCCAGAGGTGACTCTCAAATTAAAGCAGCAATAATAGTTCAAAATGAGGTCCCTGATCTTATCTAGAACAGGATGTCGGATCAGTGAGGTTTCCACCAGCACGTGCGGGATTGACCCGTAAGCATTGGCAAGGTCAAGCCACAGCACCGCCAGATCACCGTCACCTTCTCGAGCCTCCCGGATTAACTGGGTGACAACTTCTGTGTGCTCAATGCAGCCTGGTACTTTCGGGATACCACCTTTCTGTACAGCAGTGTCAATGTACTCATTCTGCTGGAGGAACTCCTTCATGCGTCGGACAACAATACTGAAAAATATCTTCCCCTCCACGCTGAGTGAGATGACCCTGAACTGTTCGATGTTACTTGAGTTCTCCCCCTTAGGAATCCAGACACCCTCTGCATGTCTCTACTGCTGTGTCACTTTCCCCCTCCTCCGGATGACTTTGATAATTTTCCATAGTGTTTTCCATTCTTGTAAACCACGTAGGGCACTCCACTTGGACCTGGTGCTGAGTTTGTCCTAGCTGCTTTGACAACCTCCTGAACCTCTCTCAGGGTTGGGTCCTTGAGGTTAAATGCCACACTGGGTTCCATTGGGGTTATCAACGTGCTGCATGGTCCAAGGTCCTGGTTTTGTTTATCAACCTCGTCTTGAGTACAGGTGAGACGACTGCTACGCTTCTGCCCGAGGAGTCTCCTAGTGAATCCGAAGGGGGTTGCGATAAACTCTGCCCATCTGCGAGCCCTCTCCTTGCTCCACTTTCTGTGCCACTCAGCTCGACGGGTGGTAGTGAGCTTATTCCTTAGGATGTTCCGAAGCTCAGCCAGCGCAGCTTTATCCTCCTCCTTTGCTTGCTTGAACTGCTTTCTAAGCACACAGAGCTCCTGCCGCAGATGTCGGATCTTCTCCTCCCGATGATTTGGTCCCACAGTACCACTAGACGAACGCTATTTTCTAGAAAGTTGTAAAAATGTGTAAAATGTCATTTTTTTTCTCTGATTTTTTTTTACGTTTAATTAGCTAGCATTTCAGTGATTTTTTTTAGTGGATTAATTCAAATTAATTTTTAGTGGAGTTCTCCTGAATACATAATTATTTTTTTTCTTTTTATATATTTTAAAGACTTATAATAATTCCAAATATTTTTGAAATACAAATAATAATTGTTTTGTTTGGTACCTCTATGTATGGATATAATTTGTTTCCATTAAAAAATTCTAAAACAGTATTTAATAAAAACTGAATTTGTAGTATTATTCTAAAAGTTACGTTTTTGGCAAACAGAGTTTTGAGAATTTATTGAAATTTTGCATCCGTAATGCATGTCAAACCAAAAAAGGAAGAAAAAAAAAAGTTAATTTAAAAGCTAATACAAAAATGTGTCTAAGATAGTCTGTTTGTAACCTGGAGTATGTTTGTGTTTTTAGGCTCTAAACTGCAGGGTGAGAAATGCAGATCCTATCACACCACTTGATGTGGTCTGTGGTTCTGTGTATGTGTGTTCTCTGGCCGTCAAGCCAAAACTGTGCTGTCACAAGAATGAATGCAAACCCTGTTTGTGGATCAACATCCAGCTGAGTATTATTCTAGATCTCAAAGAGGAGGAGGACAGAGATATTGAGAGATCAGAATATGAAGAGGAGAGCAGTGGTGAGTCCTTACAGTAACAGCACATTAGAGTTGTTGGCCTAATGGTTTATGTTTACACTAACCTTTCTAATTTCAGGGGACTGGGATTCGGGATGTGTTTCCATGCCAAACAACACATCAGAAGGTCAAAGGGTAAGTGTTTTGAACATTCATAACAAAATGTATTTTTTTTAAAAATTCCATCTTTAATTAAAACCTTTAACATCTTATACTTTTTAACAGGAAGAATACTCTCTCTGTGAAGGCCAGCAAGATCAAGGTAGACCAAGTGAACTTAAAAACTCAAAATATTTCTTAGCTCTTCATTTGTTTATTAGTGCTAATGTACTTAAGCAAACTGATTTTCTCAAACTGTATTTGCTTTTGCTGAAAGACAGCAGTGGATTCACCATTGTCTGTCATGCAGTGCATTATTAAAGCTCGCCTCTTTGTCTTCTCTCCATATAGCTACTATTACAATATGCTACCAACCAGCAGAAATGCAGTATGAGTGGTGCAAGAGATTAGACTTCACAGTGACTTCTACCGCAAGCCGTAAACTCCTCAATGTGAGTGTCACCACCATGTCCATTTAACCCTCATGTTGTCTTCTTGCTATTTTGACCTGGAGAAGATTTTCTTTTTCTCAAAAATGCTAGTTAACGGAATAGTTCACCCAAAAATGAAAATTCTGTCATTAATTACTCACCCTCATGTCGTTCCAAACCCATAAGACCTTCGTTCATCTTTGAAACACAAATTAAGATATTTTTGATGAAATCCAAGAGAATGAATCCACATGCGTGTGTGGTACTCTCGTGAAGGTGCATCGAAGACTGACATGGAAGAGAAGCAATTGTTGAATAAAGTTGTTATTTTTGTTTTCTTTGCACACAAAAAGTATTCTCGTAGCTTCATAAAATTGCAGTTAAACCACTGATGTCACATGGACTATTTTAATAATGTGCTCAAAATGTATTTTTTTTTAAAATTCCATCTTTAATTAAAACCTTTAACATCTTATACTTTTTAACAGGAAGAATACTCTCTCTGTGAAGACCAGCAAGATCAAGGTAGACCAAGTGAACTTAAAAACTCAAAATATTTCTTAGCTCTTCATTTGTTTATTAGTGCTAATGTACTTAAGCAAACTGATTTTCTCAAACTGTATTTGCTTTTGCTGAAAGACAGCAGTGGATTCACCATTGTCTGTCATGCAGTGCATTATTAAAGCTCGCCTCTTTGTCTTCTCTCCATATAGCTACTATTACAATATGCTACCAACCAGCAGAAATGCAGTATGAGTGGTGCAAGAGATTAGACTTCACAGTGACTTCTACCGCAAGCCGTAAACTCCTCAATGTGAGTGTCACCACCATGTCCATTTAACCCTCATGTTGTCTTCTTGCTATTTTGACCTGGAGAAGATTTTCTTTTTCTCAAAAATGCTAGTTAATGGAATAGTTCACCCAAAAATGAAAATTCTGTCATTAATTACTCACCCTCATGTCGTTCCAAACCCATAAGACCTTCGTTCATCTTTGAAACACAAATTAAGATATTTTTGATGAAATCCAAGAGAATGAATCCACATGCGTGTGTGGTACTCTCGTGAAGGTGCATCGAAGACTGACATGGAAGAGAAGCAATTGTTGAATAAAGTTGTTATTTTTGTTTTCTTTGCACACAAAAAGTATTCTCGTAGCTTCATAAAATTGCAGTTAAACCACTGATGTCACATGGACTATTTTAATAATGTGCTTACTATCTTTCTGGGTCTTGAACGTGTCAGTTGCATTGCTGTCTATGCAGGGTCAGAAAACTCTCATCAAAAATAACTTAAATAATGTTCTGAAGATGAACGAAGGTCTTACAGGTTTGAAACGATATGAGGGTGAGTAAGTAATGACAGAATTTTCATTTTTGAGTGAACTATCCCTTTAATGTTATCACATTGGACTAAAACTTACTGACTGCTCACGCAAAAAAAAAAGATAGATAGATAGATAGATAGATAGATTTTTTTAGCTGTTTTTAAAAGGCAGGAAATTTTTGACCAGGAACAGGAAGTTAGGTACAGTACTTTCCTCTCGTTAATAAGACCTCTGTGAGCTGATCTGTAACACTGTGCATTTTTTTTACTCCAAAAAAAGAAGCTAAATTAAAAATGAGCAACATGACACTTATTTATTTATATCAGTAATGACAGTGTAATATTTGAACTTTTAACATGAATATTTTATATTTAATTTAAATATTTCTAGAATGTCTGGCAATTTAAAAGTAAACAGTGAAAAAATGCAAAGTTTCCAGACAATCCTGTCTGAAGTAATGGTGAAGAAAAACCTTGTAAGTGTGAATGAAATTAGTGACTTGATTGTTTATCTTTGTGTGGTGCAGCTGACTCTGGTGGAGTATAATGATGTTGACTTTGGCAGAACAATGAAGATCACTGTTGGATCATTCACTAAGTCACCTGAAGTTGAAATAAATGAATTCCCTACATTAAAAACAGGTAGCTATTGTTTTTACTTACTCTAGATACACATATACAACAGTAGCCTATACAAGTGTAGCTTACCTATTAGTATTTAAAAGTGTATGTTTCTTACATTCACTAATTCTATTTAAAAGTAGATCTATCTGTTGTCATTATGCCATTTTCATTCACACACGTTTAGTCTTGTTGAATCTGAATGTTATATTTTACCAAAAGATTAAAAGGGTAAGATGTATGCAAATGCATTATATTTCAGCATAAAGTGTATGAAAAGTAGTGACAGTGACATCAGTGATGCTTTCATTTACCAGTCAGTAAACATGTTTTGTTCAAAATGCAACAATGTGCACTGTTTTTATAGAAAAAAAATGTTTTAAAATGTTTTTTGTCTTGGCAGTGTGTTCCTTATCACACCTCAAGGACATAGAGCAGTGCATAGGTATGTTCAGATTGATTCAGTTTTAAATTTCTCTCATTTTAATCTGTTAAAAAAGCCTTCCTCATTTAAACCCAAATTTAATTATAGGTTACGTTATAGGTTCTTTGGATCAGAGATTCGGTTTCTGTGTTCAACTAGAACTTAAAAAAAAAAAAGATTTGACAGACTTCTTTGTTTGTAGGATAAAAGGCCATAGTGGATGAGCAAATTTCATTTACTCCATGTTTAATTTTCATTTTTAGGTCCCAGGGTCTCCACTGAAATACAGGGGAGTGTGGTTAAGGTGCTGTTAGTCGATGAGGATGAAGAAGCTTCTGAACGCCTGTCCCTGTGTATGAAACGCGGAAGAGAAGGGAGATGCTGGGTCAGTGAACTCGCACATTGTTTATGTCCATACAACACAGCCTGAAGGCTTATTACAGACAAACAGTAGACTATACAAACCAGTTTGTGCTTTTCATCAGCTACCATTTTTGGTAACTTACCATGCCTTCTCTTCTCTTAGCCCTTGCCAAGTAATAACATTCCACTGGCATCAATCACAGACTGCATGTGTTTCCAGGTACCGTGCTTTTCAAACATGCACACGCTCAAAACAATGCCTGCTAAAATCTCTTTCAGTATTATTTTAACTTTGTGTGTTTGCATATGCTTCAGGCATGGAAAAATGTTTCAGTTCGTGTGGAAATCTGTCCTTTTGAAAAAAATACAGGTAAAACAACAATCATATTCAGAGACCCCATGACTTTAAGTCGTTTGTGATTTACTGGATAAGGATTATATTGTATGAAAAAAAATTATATATATATATATAGTATATATAATAAATAAGTATTGAACACATCACCATTTTTCTCAGTAAATATATTTATCTGTATTCATTATAAGATTTCATTTATTTACATGAAAATTATTTTAATACTTGTTTTGTCAGATTTTAAATCATTTTTAAATAATCTAGTGCCGCTTAGGGGACCCTGGCTCCTTGGTTGAGAAGCACTGATCTAAGATCTACACTTTTCTTAAAAATTAAAGTTAGCATTAGTGCCTTGGATATGGAGGATGTTCAACACCATCTTGATTTATTTTGTCTTCCCACATTTTTTTTCCACTGGCAGTATTTAAAGCCAATGTCCTGAGCAACATGTCAGTGTCTTTAGCCCACATCAAGACAAATGATGGTAAGCCTGTGCTAAGCTGGAATTTCACAGTGCCCTGCAGGATAAGAGCCGAACTGTGGCCGTGTCAGCTCGAGGCAGATGGAAAATGCACAGAAGTTGAAGGATTCAGACAGAAATGCTGTAATGATTGGAGAGAAAACAGCACAATACTATGGGTAAATATACATTTTGGGTATATGTATTTTCTGTCATAAATTAAATGAGGCTGTAAGGAAGTAGAAACACTGCAACAGTGGGATATATAACCTCTAACACCACACTGAAATCTAGGATTTTTAAATTGAAACCTGGAAATAAATGCTTTTAGAATAAAAAAAACACGTTTAAACAAAGTTGTATGTATGTATTTATTTATTTACCTTTCCTGTTTCCGTCATGGGAAAGAAAAATAAATAAATGAATAATACATATATACATAGATAAATCAATGTAATTCTGACTTTTTTTTAATCTCAGAATTGCAAGTTAACATCTCGCATTTCTGACTTTTCTCTTAGAATTCTGACTTTGAAAAAGACAGAAATGTGAGACAAAAAGTTGTAATTATCTTTTTAATGTTTTTCATTCTTTGGTGAAAACAGGCTTCCATATCAAAAAGACATTTTGATGTAAAATAAATAAATATTTAAAGAAGATTAAACATTAAAGCAAAAGGGCAACATAACTTGTCAATGACAACAATTTTGTATTATTTAAATTTGAAAGAATGCAACAATAGAAGCATTTTCACTATTGAGCTCCCTTTCAATAGTGTCTTCCAGACTTTTGAAACTGAATGATTGACTCCCAGGTGCAAAACAACCTATTATGTTAAATGGACCCTTGTTGGCTTTCATTTTAATTCATGTGAAATTAAATATGGCGTTTGCTCCAACTGAGGTCAAAGCTAATAATTGTTTTTCCAGTTGGCTATAAAGCAGTTTGCTTTAATGATATTTGTTCTCTGCAGGCATCCGGGAGGTTTGTGAATATCAGGTCTCGGAATCGCCAGCAGCTCTGCATGATGGTATGATACCATCTGCCTTTTTGATTTCTATCTTTCAGCATTCATCAGTCATTTAGTGCAAACAGACAATGAACATGGTAAACATTCATCTTTGTCTGTGTCTTTGTCTGCAGCTTGAAGTAGATGGAAAGATTGTGCGGTACTGTCAACATCCCTGTAAGTGTGTGATGAGAAAAACATTTCATTTATATCCTGTTTAGAGCTGCTGTTCATTGTCATTTGATCACATTGATATTTGTGTGTTCGATGTACTATAACTAACATTCACTATACTGAATATGGGTATGGCAGTTGTCATCAGTTGGTTTATTGTTCACTTCATATTGTTTTAGTGGAGAGGCAGTATTGGAGCCTTCTTCTTCTGCCGCTGGTCTTTGTTTGTCTGACTGCTTTTGGAGTACTTCTCCTGGTGAACAAACTCAAATGTAAGTCTTTGCTATCTACAGCATCTCTTTGTTTATATAGAAAGATGTTTTTCCTCTCAGCAACAAAGAAACTACAACAGAATGTAGGGGATGACTTACATTCCCAACTAAAATCACCATTATTATTATTATTATTATTATAATACTGCATATATTTCATTTAATTATATAAAAGAATACAATTATATTAAATATATACATCAATTCTATATTTCATTTAGCAAAGACACATTAAACTGATTAGATTTAATATTATATATACATAATAATTAATCTTTTAATATAAATAGATTGAAAGATTAATATTAAAATAAGATCGATATTTATTTAATTGCCATTATTTGACCACTTGCTACACTGCTCTAGATATTGCAAGTGGCCATTGAAAAATCCATAAAAAATCTCAAAGTAAATTAAAAATATTTTATGCTAGTGACTGATAACCGCTGTGCTGTCAAAGTACGACTGATCAGTCATTTCTTATTATTTGATTGGATTTAAGATGGTGAAAGAGAGATACAGTTGAGGGTTTTGTTGAGATGTTCACCAGACACTCTTTTTGCTCTCAATAGCTCTATTCACACGTGTCTGTGAATGGCACATATTTTTGTGGTGATCTGTGTAGAAATCATTTATTCCATCTCAGCAGGCTCTTTGTCTTTTTCAACTCCTTCTTCTTCATTTTGTGTTCTTTCACCCATCTGACCACTTTTTGTGTCTTATACTCTTTTTAGTGAAATTTCTAAGGAATACAAATTTAGTCACTCTCGGGCCAACCAAGATATAGATGAGTTTGTTTCTTCATTGGAACAGATTTGAAGAAATTTTCTTCACTTGCTCACCAATGGACCCTCTGCAGTGAATGGGTGCCGTCAGAATGAGAAACCAAACAGCTGATAAAAACATCAAAATAAACCACAAGTAACCCACACATATACAGTCCATCAATTAAAGTCTTGTGAAGTGAAAAGCTGCATGTTTGTAAGAAACAAATCCATCAATAAGAAGTTACTGTTGCTTCTGGCCAAAATATGAGTCCATAATCCATAATAACACTTCCTCCAGTGAAAAATCCCCTGTTGGCATCTCACATTAAAATCCACTTACATATTTGTTTAGAACTGTTTTCAACATGTAAACAGTACTTGATCTGTGCATATTTCTCTCCTGATTCAGATGAGATGAAATAAAGCAATATTATGGATAGAGGACTTGTATTTTAGCTGGAACCATTGGTTTGAAGAAAAGAAAAAACATCTCAATGAAAAAAAAATGAATTAACTTAAATTATGGATTAGTTTCTTACAAGCATACAGCTTTTCGCTTCACAAGACGTTATTTTATGGACTGGAGTCATGTGGGTCACTTGTGGATTATTGTGATGTTTTTATCAGCTGTTTGAACTCTCATTCTGACGGCACCCATTCATTGCAGATGATCTATTGGCGAGCAAGTGATGTAATGCACATTTCTCCAAATCTGTTCTGATAAAGAAACAAACTCATCTACATCTCGGATGGCTTGAATGTGAATACATTTTCAGCATTTTTTTCATTTTATTTTTATTTTGGGATGAACTATTCCTTGAAGTATTAAAGAAAGATGAGATTTTACGTTCTTGTATGTGCCTCTCTCAGGGTCGCTTAGCGAATGGGACAGAAGATGTCATTCTCAAGGTACACAAGGTGTTTGTTTACAGTCATTTGTGTGTCTTATTATCAAGAAGCCTTTTAGCATAGGAAAACTTACCTTATGATAATCTCATGCCCTCCTCATTTCTCTCTCTAGATATGAGGGGACAGGTGTTGTTGCTCCATTCCTCAGCCACGGACCCACAGCTGGTGTGTGAGCTGGGCCAGTTGTTTTCTGAGCTGGGTTTCAGAGTATTTCTCGATCTGTGGAACCAAACAGAGCTCGGTTCTTGCGGCCCGGCCGCGTGGCTCCACTCTAAGCTCGATCACATCCAAAATCATGGAGGGAAGGCCCTTCTGGTGCTTTCTCCGACAACACTGCAGAGAGCCGAGCTGTATTGGAAAATTGCAGTGGAAAGACAAAGCAATCCTGCCACATACTCCTCAGATATGCTGGCTTCGGCATTGGGCTGCATTTTTGCTGACCGTCAGAAGGGCTGCGCTGCTCAGCGGTTCGTCCTTGTGCAGTTAGACGTTCATGAACTTCCCATCAATGAGGAGCATGACATGCCAAAGCTGTTGAGGGGCCTGCCGCTTTATAAACTGCCCTCACAGTCTCAGGGATTACTTATGGAACTGTGTTTGGAGAGCCCAAATAACATGAGCGGGAAGTTGAAGAAGATGTGGTGGATGAAAAAGGCACAGAGAAAGCTGGCCCAAGGAGCGCAGAACATTTTTAAGTCGAGGGTGAGGACTGAATCCATGCTCACTCAATTTGATTCACTCAGCCTAGACACGGAAGACACAGAGGAAAGAATGTTTCTCAAAAATTAACAGCACTGATGTATCATTTACTCCCTTGTCACACCAAAACATTGTTTGGATTGTCAGTCACAATCTGTCAGTATGGACTATGGACAGATAACATGAACAATAAAAGTACCAGAAGGTCCAAAAAACATGGTGATGGCATGTTTTTATGAGCATGCTTGGAAATACCAAATGCCATCATGAAGTACCTTTGAATACTACGTGAATATGACATAATACAGACATATTTACAGTAACTGGCTATTATCGCTGGGAATAGCTTAAGAAGGAAGTCTGCATGTAGGACTTAAAAGTCCAAATGAGGAAATTCCACAGTAGACGCTATAGGAAGTAAAGAAATGTATAAATACACTAAAAAATACTTCATATTCATACTGTACATATATACCCCTATGTTTTCATAGGTATTTGGAAGGAAATTTCCTCTAACTTACTGTTTTCATCTCGGCTTTTATTTAATGGTTGTAAATAATGGCTTTTGGCTAATATGTATACACAAATTTCATATGTAAATATTGCTATTAATATATTTTATATATGGCTGTAATATATATTTTAATTGAACTTTTGTAATATACGGTACATTTGAAATGTTCTGGTTGTACTCCAGGGGCGTAGATTACGCGGGGGACGTGTCCCCCCGCACTTTTTCGGGCAAGTGTGTTGGCATAGAGGTTTTCAAGATTGAGCAGCAAATTAGCATATTATAATGATTTCTGAAGGATGTGAAACTGAAGACATATACAGGAGTAATGATGCGGAAAATTCAGCTTTGATCACAGCAATCATTTTAAAATATATTCAAATAGAAAGCAGTTATTTTAAATAGTAAAAATATTTCACAACATTACTGCTTTTGCTGTACTTTGGATCAAATAAATGCAGGCTTGGTGAGCAGAAGAGACTTCTTTATAAAACATTAAAAATCTTACTGTTCAAAAACTGTTGACTGGTAAGTTATATAGATTACAGAAATGTTAATGAAATGATGGCTACGCCCCTGTTGTACTCAAATATACAGTTTTGACATTAGTGCTTTGTCATGGTCTGATGAGTGGTAGGCCTATAGAATAGAGGGAATATAGCCAACAGATAGCACATCTGCAAGAAGTCTGTTAAAGATTGCTTGATCTGGAAAGCATCTGCTGTGTACAAACATCTGACACAGGTCTTTAAGATGTCAGTTTTACATACATTCTAAATCATAAACATCTTAAAGATAGGCCTATAATAAGCGTCTATTTGACATCTGATAACATCCTATAGATGTATTGCAGATGAGCAAACACTCAAAAAAATACGTCTTTCAGATGTAAATGCAGACATCAAATAGACGTCTTCGTGATTATGTATCCCTATCAGGGGTCAGAACTGCTCAGAGCACTGTAAAGCATGCGGGGGCCCAGAGAAGCCCAGTGCCTTCAGTGCCACACTGGATTCATCCTACATGACAACCTGTGTGTGGGTGAGTGAGATGAACAGACTGTACGCTCGATTCACCTCATGGTCTATTTCACTCTGAAGTTCACTTCTACACTCTTACGCTGACAGATATCGATGAATGTGGTACTGATCTGGATCGGTGTCCCGACAACACATACTGCTTCAACACCCATGGCTCTTATGAATGCAAAGGTCAGTGTGGTTTATCCTCAACACATGGATCAGCAGAGTAACACATTTTACACATGCGCTTAATATGATATGTGGTTTAATACAGTATAAAAGTTGTTAGTACACTTTAGTTTACGGTGTCCTTGTTACACGTTACATGCACTTGCTATTTTAATAACAACAGATTATGCATAATTACATGCAAGTAACCCAAACCCTAATCCTAAACCTAAGCATATAGTAAGTACATGTAGTTAATTAATATTACTCAGTAAATATATAATTACACTGTATATAAGGACACCTTTAAATAATGTGTAACCAAGTTGTTTTATTATTTGTCCTTTTTCAGGATGTGATAAGGCCTGTGTTGGTTGTATGGGTGGAGGACCTGCCCGCTGTAGGAAATGTGCTGCTGGTTACAGATCATCAGGCATGAGATGCATAGGTGAGTTGTAGTCTCAGTGTTTCCCAACCTTTCTTTAGTCGCGGCACCCTTTAGAAATTTTAACAAATTTGTGGCACCCTACAAAATTAATTTTGTCACAATATTTGAATTTCTAACTTCGATATGATACTTTGAAAAGTATAGATTCGGTACAGCAGGGAAGAACTGCAAACTATACTGTCATACAGATATTTGTAATATTATAAAAAGAAATGTGTCTATCAATGGTGGCAATCAGTAGGCTAATTTCTAATGAAGAGACCAATTTATATGACAGATTTTAATGTAGGCTTTTATTCATATGCATTGTGAGATAGCTAGTTATAATGGTAATTAAACAAAGTTTTGCCCACTCAGTGTATTTTTGATTTTACAGTTGGGTAATTTTGTTGCAGTAGCACGAGATAGCTTGATTTAAAACTTTGAATTGATTAAAAAAAGACAAGGAGGCTAAGCAGTTAATAATAAAATAAGAACAAATAAAGAAATTACTAATGATAGCACAAATAAAAAATAACGATAGGCCTACAAATGAAATAAATTGCTTTTTAGTTTTTCAGGTAGGTATAACTAGTTTTGTATTGTCTAGTTTTTCAACCCCTGTTGTATAAAATATGGGTAGTAGTTATAAAAAATGAAAAGATATGTTCTAAAAATGTTTGCCAATGTTCTCACTAAGTTACGAACATAAAGTTCTGAGAATGTTCCTTGTTGGGTAAAAACACTAGTGTTAAGTAATTTGATAACAAACATCTTAATGGTTTTTGTCAGCTGAAAGTGTCACATCTGGGATTATGCAAACATCGGACTGAAGACATCACCATTCTAAATGTATAAAAGGACATAATTTGAAATAAATGAGAACTTCTAAGTATGTTTTTATATTTTCCCATTCAAATCCCATTTTAGACTTGCTTTGTTTTGCTGAATAATGTAAAAAAGTTCCTTAATCTTGATTGCCATACTACTAATGGCTGGACTAATTCATTTAAAATATATTATAGTTTAATTTGGGAATTTGCTGCTGCTGTATCAAGCTTGAAAACATACAAGAACAGAAAATGAATCTTGTCTGTAATGATGACACAGATTAGTTCTTCTGCAATGATACCATCTTGTGGCTACAAGAAGCATTTCCACCAAGACGGTACAGCAGGGAAGAACTGCAAACTATACTGTCATACAGATATTTGTAATATTATAAAAGAAAATTGTCCATCAATGGTGGCAATCAGTCGGCTAATTTCTAATGAAAAGACCAATTTATATGACAGATTTTAATGTAGGCTTTTATTTGAAATAAATGAGAACTTCTAAGTATGTTTTTATATTTTCCCATTCAAATCCCATTTTAGACTGTTTTGCTGAATAATGTAAAAAAGTTCCTTAATCTTGATTGCCATACTACTAATGGCTGGACTAATTCATTTAAAATATATTATAGTTTAATTTGGGAATTTGCTGCTGCTGTATCAAGCTTGAAAACATACAAGAACAGAAAATGAATCTTGTCTGTAATGATGACACAGATTAGTTCTTCTGCAATGATACCATCTTGTGGCTACAAGAAGCATTTCCACCAAGAATGTTAAGAACAACAACACTAATTATAATTTTTCAATACATACATTATTTTAATTATTTAGTATTTTGCAACAAAACTGTCTATTTGTTCTATAATTGTAACTATAAAGTTGATATATATGTATATATAACTATAAAGCTGTCTGTTTATCTCATTTTTTAATTTGCATTACGTGTATATATGTCTCTGGGCCAGAAATCGCAGCTGTATTTTGTTTCTGTATTCTGTATTTTGTTTTTCCTGCAGATATAGATGAGTGCGCTGAGGAGGTGTTGGCCTGTCCTAGGGTCAGTATGTTCTGTGTAAATACAGAGGGCTCTTTTCACTGTCAGTGTGCAGTGGGTTACACACGCAGAGGCGACACCTTCTTACACCATATGATGGTATGTTCACACACACACAGCCCAAGGAAGCTGCTATAAGCAACATTTTTTGTGTTGTATTCAAAAATAATGCAATGAGCCACAATAGGCCGTCCATTTCTGTGATTTTACTATCACATGGCCTACACTTGGCTTATTGCATTTATGTAATGGCAGCAACAGCAATATGTTCAAGAAGGATAATGAGCATGAACTTTTCTTACCCCAAATGGTTTTTAGTTAGCAATGTGACAACTTGGTGTATTCTTATTTCACTTACAAGTTGACTACTGTATATTGGGAATCAGTTGTTTTTGATTATTAATTTGGGCACACTGGCAACGGCCTTAAACAATATCCATCTGATATCATTTTTTATTGTGGCCTTTGCATTTTTAGTAGCCTTCAGGTAGTACATATGTTGTAGAAATGTATTTGTGAGTGTACATAATGTTTAAAAGTTTGGTTTTGATAAGATTTTTTAACATCTCTTCTGCTCATCAAGGCTGCATTTATTTGATTAAAAATACAGTAAAAAACTGTAATAATGTGGAATATTTTTACAATTTAAAAAAACTGATGTCTATTTTAATATATTGTAAAATGCAATAAATTTTTTTATGATGAAAGTTGAATTTTCAGCATCATTACTCCAGTCTTCAGTGTCACGTGATCCTTCAGAAATCATTATATGCTTATTTGCTGCTCAAGAAACATTTCTTATTATTAAAGTTAAAAATTGTTATAATTAATATTGAAATTTAAATAATAATACAAATCGAATTGATATTTTTTTCCAAGATTCTTTGAGATAGTAAAAAAAAAAAAAAAAAAAAAAAAAAAAAAAAAAAAAACATTTTTTT
>NW_015633170.1:482797-490512 GCF_001515625.1 Sinocyclocheilus rhinocerous
TTTAAATTTCTTTTAAATTTTTTTTCTTATTTTTAAAAAAAAAAAAAAAAAAAAAATCAGCATTTATTTGTAATTTACTTTTTTAGTAAGTCCTCTTTAATGTCCCTTTTGAGCAATTTAATGTGACCTGGCTAAATATATATAGGCCTATATATTTTAAATCTTAAAGAACCAAACTTTTGAACAGTTGTGTATGTAACAGCAATATACAGTGTATTTTTATGAGGACAAACACTCTTTGGACTTCGACTAATACATTTTTATTTGTTTTTAAATGAAACAGAGCATAGGCTATCTCAGAAAGAAAGTCACTTTTATTTAATGGATATAAACAAGCCGACTGACACTCAAGAATAGTTGGGGGGGGATTACAACACGTACAATAGTAAATATCAGGGAGGTTGAGGACTCAGAGTAAAGTCCAACAGGGTTTAAAAACATCGAACATGACACAGATTTCACACCGAACACCCCAGTCACGCCTCCTAGGCTCTCGCTCCACTAACTTTCTCCAACTGTGGAGAACAGCACACAGCATTCACACCCTGTAACAATCCTATTTGCATACACAGACACAATCATGCAAGCATATCCCACACTCTTTTAGCGTCTCAGATCTGCACCCCGACAACACATACAATAGCAAATATCAGGGAGGTTGACAGATTTCAGATGTCGAACATGACAGATTTCATACCGAACACCCCAGTCGCGCCTGCTATAGGCTCTCGCACCGCCAACTTTCTCCAACACACGCGCAACATTCACACCCCTGTAACAATCCTATTTGCATACACAGACACAATCATGCAAGCATATCCCACACTCTTTTAGCGTCTCAGATCTGCACCCCGAAAACATGCGAACGCTTTTATTTAGTTGCACGGGCAATCCACTGGCAGTGGGCGGGAAGATGTGGGTGAGGACACACCATTCTCAAACACATTACACCAGGTGTGCCCAAACTCGGTCCTGGAGGGCCAGTGTCCTGCAGAGTTTAGCTCCAACTTGCCTCAACACACCTGCTGGTAAGTTTCTAGTATGCCTATAAGAGCTTGATTAGCTGGTTCAGGTGTGTTTAATTGGGGTTGGAGCTAAACTCTGCAGGACACCGGCCCTCCAGGACCGAGTTTGGGCACCCCTGCATTACACCATCACGATGCCAATGCGTCTCATCCGTGACGACTGGTGCACCATGGGAAAATGAACCCCACGTTCACACGGTATCATTCGGCATGCTGACACTCACATTGGACTTGTCTGCACTGCTGTACAGAAAAAGAACAGTAAACTAATTTAATGTACAAATCTTACAGTCCCAAACTGACATATTCAAAAAAGCATGAACCATAAAAAAAAACATAACATAAATAAATATCTTAAAAAAGTAAAAACAATGTTTTTTTTGCTTTTAAGAAGAATTATACTATTTCTTTTCTGGCATTTGTCACAGTGGTTTGTATCATCCAGAGGTTTGCATTTTTTTGACATCGTGAAATAAAAGAAACAATGCAACTGGCACACAACAAATATAAATATAGAGAGAAATCTTCACGTTTGTTCTCTTTATTTTGGGCCTTTGCTCAAACCAGAGGCCCTTTTGACATACGTCATAGTTTTATAAACCCTACAGGGCTGAATCTTCTTTCTTTCATTCATTATTAATAATTTCTGTGTAGAGATCCATTAGACCTTTAGTCTAATGTTAGACTTCACCACAGCCCAGAATTGGCACATAATGTACATAACCATGCATCATCACCACACAAGTCAACACTTCTCTTTTTTTTTCTTTGTTCTATATAATATATCTCTTCCCAAGGCAGGAGATATCCCCCTACTTCAAGTATTCAATAATAAAAGGTCCTGAAGGTGGAGGACTGCAATATGTCTGACGTCTTTTTTGTCCTTATAGTACAATTATAGACTTGCACAACAGACAGACAGACAGGTAGACAGACATAAATATTAGAACAGCAGATCAAACACTCTTCTAGTGTTTGAAACGGAGTCAGAAACATCCAGTATTCACATGGTGGACATATTCTGGATCAGTGTTCATCAGTCACAATAGTTAAAGAAACGTAGGAATATTCTAGAGCACAGCGACAATGATGCGCTCACGTCATGACAGAATTACCGTGAAGTTTCCGACTTCTAACTTGCTCATTGTGACATGTTCATAATGACCAAAATATTAACATTAAAGCAACTGTATGTACAGTAAGTGTGTATTACCTTTCACCTTGAGTTTCAAAATCATTCTTCTGACTTTTCTTTTCTTTCATGCTCCCTTCAAACATCTGGGAGTTTGTAAGTTTGGTGAGATTGCTTTACGACAGCTTGTCGAAATTACGACAGTTCTATATTGTGAATCCCACTCACTTAACCGTAGGAGTTCAAAAGTCACAGAAATACGCAGAACTACATACAGTTAGCCTACTTTAAACTAGTTTCATGTCATTTTTTTATGCACTTTCTTTGACCCTCAAAATTTGAGGATTGTCATAAAAATTAATAATTTCTGAGCCCAAAGATAGGCCTACAAACTTATTGGAACAGAATCTTTTAAATGCGGTAATTCTGACATTATGTGAACACAGAACAGAAACATATGCGATTCTTGAAATAATGTGACGACGCCTAAATAACGAGAAGGTGAAATGCAACATGGAAGCACAGACAGGTCATTTAACAGTCAGATCTTGGTTATATTTTGGGCTCTGCCAAAGTCCTAATGTGAACCCCACAACTACAGACAACAGCAGTGAAATGACACAAGACAATGCATAACAACTGTTAACATATCCCAGGCATCTCAATGTGTTCTTCCACTTTAAACTATGTTTATGCTTCTTAAAGGCATAGTCCACCCTAAAATGGAAATGGTCATTTACTCTCCCTCATGTCGTCACAAATCTGTATGAGTTACTTTCTTCTGCTCAACACAAAAGAAGATATTCTGAAGACTGTTGGTAATCGAACAGCCATTGCCATTTCCATTGACTTCCATTATATTTTTTGACCATACAATGGAAGTCATTCATACAATTCTATGTCAGAACGCCAGCTCTTGTGTCAGCAGCAGCACATGCATACGTTGTGGTATTCTCATGAATGCACGTTGAAGACTGAAACGGAAGAGAAATTTTTTTTTGAATAAAGTGATTATTTTTGTTTTCTTTGCACACAAAAAGTATTCTCGTAGCTTCATAACCTTTAGGTGGAACCACTGATGTCACATGGACTATTTTAACAATGTCCTTGCTACCTTTCTGGGCCTTGAACGTGTCAGTTGTGTTGCTGTCTATGGAGGGTCAAAAACCTTCCAGATTTTATCCAATATATCTTAATTTGTGTTCCGAAAATGAAAGAAAATCTTACGGGTTTGGAACGACATGAGGGTGAGAAATTAATGACGGAATTTTCATTTTTGGGTGAACTATCCCTTTAAGGTGTGTTTACAATGACAGTGATGAAATCCACCTCAGGTCACCAAAATACATTTTTTGTTCAAATCTCATTGCCGTTTGATTTTTTGTTTTTTTGTGAGGTGCAACATATTCTATACAACACTTTTTCTAGCTGAAGATCTAGTTTCTTGATTCTGCACATGTCCTGCAAAAGACCTTTTGTGTTCTTTTTTTGCATAGACCCCAGTGCAAATATCTTGTAATTGGAGCACTGTGAGGGCCAAACAGACAATGATAACACACACGACTCAAACACACCGAAAAAAAAGTTTCCCTTGATTTCTGACACAATAGTCTGACCACAGTAGACACACTTTATTTAGCTAGTATTTCTCTATCTATATATCTACTATCTATTTATAAATAGGCACTCGCCACCATGTTGAGACGTTACGAGATTTTGGCGGTAGCTCCGCCGGTACCTGGTGGGGCGGTTCGTTAAAGGAGAAGGACATTCCCTTTATGGGACACGCAGGTTGGACTGGCCTTGTCAACAGACGTCTTGACGAATTCATCAATGCTACGACCTGCAGCAGTAGCTTGGGAAAACATCTCAATTATATTCCGAAAAACTTGCCGCCATGGATTCATGGAGTGTTATAGATCAGCTGATGTCCGAAATAGTTTAGCCATGGCTGTCTCCATCTCTTTTGGGCCTGAGCACCAATTGAAGCACCATTAGAAATGTTCCCTGTTGTAAGGGGTGGAGGTGCATAGGTGCATGAGAGCTTACATGCAGACCAGGCTTGGTGTTTGGAGCGCAGCACAAACAAAAAGAAAGGGCAAATTCTGGTTAGCATGGTGTATGTTATGTGCGTTATAATCGGTGAGACGAAATGAACTCCTAAGTACATAAATGTAAAGTAGCACATATAATAAAACCTAAAGAATTGAAGGCAGGCAACAGTTGGCCTTTAAGATTAAAATTGCGAATGCAGACGTGATCGTAAAAAATTTTTCAAAATGAAATTATTAGGATGGTATTATTTTACATTGGATTACATAAAAAAAGCAGAGAAATGACAGAATCAAGGCTTGAATGGGTGCAGGCTGACATGTTGCTTCATTGAAGAGGTGGAGCTAGATGAGAGTGGGCGGGGCAGTGATGAGAAGGGGCGGGTCCAGCTGGATGCACCGGTCGCAAGTGAAAACCAGGCAACTAGGAGCAGCTGCAGTGTCTCATCTAGTGTTGACTGAGCATGGACAGTCTTCAAGGCAAATGTCTTTAGAAAAAGGACTGCACCAGGAAGTAACTATGTTTCTGTTCACTCAAGACTTCCTCTCCATTTTTTTTTTTTTAATCATCTGAAAACAACAACAACAACATGGAATAATTATCCTTAAGAGAATGCCTCATTTAGCATTAATATTACACCATGTCTATGTTTTGGAAAGAAGTCTCTAATTCTCAACAAGGCTGCACAAAAATACATTAAAAACAGCAATATTGTGTTTTGGGCTTTTCAAAAGGTGAGTGACTTTTGGACAGTAATATTTAAAACACTAAAAGATGCCTTTAATTTAGAAATAAATCCCAGTGTTGAAGTTGCTATTTTTGGTGTACCATAACACAAAGTATCATTGACAAACAAGGTGTTTGATAACAAAGATAACAAAAAAATTTTATCGCTTTTGCCACTTTATTAGTGAGGAGAAGAATATTACTCGAGTGGAAATCAGCAATCCCACCTAAAGCTTCAGTGTGGATGTGTGACCTGGTTTTATATTTGAAATGAGAAAAAGTTAAATATTTAATGAAGGGATCTGTCCAAAAATTGATGTGGCAACCTATGATCACATATTTTGAAAAGATGAAGACCCCCCCCCCCCTTAACTGATCATTATAAAGAGATTTGTGGAAACTGGTTTAAACATGATCACCATGTTGCTTGGTTTTATATTTATGTAAAGACCACTATGAATATGTCAGAGAATTGAATTGTATTATTGTTTAGGTATTTATTTATTTTTATTATTCCTACAATGATATTGTTTATTTGTAAATGTGTACAATATTGTAATGTTTATCTTGTATTTTTAATATGTATCTATTTTTTTAATTAGTCTTCAATTGTCTATTTTAAAATAAAAGTATTTTATTTTATTTTGTCTGTTTAATTATTTTGGCGGTAAGGGTCATCATGGGGGAAAAGTTATAACCTTAATTGTAAGTTTTCTGTTATAAGGTTTGCTTGGAAAATGTTTATATATATATATATTGCTAAATATTATTATTATTAAATATCATTATATATAATATTATTAAAACTATTAATTTATTTAAAAACTACTAATTTATTTTTGTGAAGCAAAGCTGAATTTTCAGCATCGTTACTTCAGTCTTCATTGTCAAATGATTGCTGTTCAAGAAACATTTATTATTATTATTATCAATGTTGAACAGTTGTGCTGATTGATATTTTTGCTGAAACATTGATACATTTTTTCAGGATTCTTTAATGAATAGAATGTTCTAAAGAACAGCATTTATTTAAAAATAAAAATCTTTTGTAACATTATACACGTCTTTACTGTCACTTGAATAAAAGTACTAATTTCTTTAAAAAATGAATGTCACTTTCTATCAATAGAATGTGCCCTTGCTGAATATTAATTTCTTTATATTATAGTAATATATTCATTATATTTATATCAATTCATATTAATCTTAAGGTTATTGACCACAATGGTACTGTATGATATGAAAACTGTAAATTAAAAAATAAAGTAAATAAAGTGTTAGTACTTCTGTTGATAGTATTTACCTGCTCAGGTGGTCATCTCCAGCTTGGCCCTCCCACTCAAACTAATGCTCCGCCTCTTTCCTTAATGCATGGAAAAAAATGTGGCCCCATCCAAAAGAATGAATCTGATTGTAGGTAAAGACTGGCCAAGTGAACAATGTAGAATTTCATCTGTATGGCATGGCTGTGCTCCTCCTTTAGTGACTGAATTGTCTGCAAACATAACAAAGAAAAATTGTTTGGCAAAGTGCTTTTATTCACAAAATCTCATTTTAAACCAGACAACTGACATCAGACATCAAGATCTCACCCCACAA
Organism: Sinocyclocheilus rhinocerous; assembly: GCF_001515625.1. Lineage (NCBI taxonomy): Eukaryota > Metazoa > Chordata > Actinopteri > Cypriniformes > Cyprinidae > Sinocyclocheilus > Sinocyclocheilus rhinocerous. Next base: position 489,332 of record NW_015633170.1, read on the forward strand.
AACAACATCATAGCTTTGGTTTGGAAATAGTTATGCCCAAATTCCTTCTTCATCATCCTTTGGGCCCAAAATATATCCAGATATCCAGAGGTCAGCATGAAATTAGGAGAATTCGATGAGTTAAAGGTGAAAGAGCAGGTTGTTTAGATTAGGAAATTTAGAGATTGCATTACAGTGAGAGACAGGTAGATTATACAGAGGTCAATCACCTGCTGAAAACACCAGCCATATATTGTGATTTGATTTCAATCAATGTTGTTATCTTTAACCAAAACTAAAACTATTTAAAATAAAATAAAATTGAAACAACAGATGAAAAACTTAAAGAAACAACTAAAAAAAAATTTGAAATGTTAAGAGGCAACTAACTGAAATACATATGCTTACAGCATGCTGAACTACTAAAATTACTAAAAAATGAAATTTATTTTACTAAAAATGACAAAAATCTAAAAAAGACAAAATCCCATCACAAAATTATTTGTTGATGCTTTCTGAATTTTGCCTTTTGAATTTTTATTTTAGTGATATATATATATATATATATATATATATATCAGCTTTTTCAGTTTTCAATGACAAAAAGAAGTATTGAAAATGTATTTAACTTACAAAACAAAACAGGCACTATTTATGGAATCAGCATCCTAAAATTAGTAAGAAGCAAGTATTGGATTTCATGTGATGCAGATTAGATAAGAAATATTGCAAAGGTTAAGGAAACATATGATGAACAACAGGAAGTAGGAAAAACAAATATACACCAATTTAGATGAATTAATTAAATTAGAAGGTGCAGACACAAAATTTGTAGTATAGTGAAGATACCATACAAACCTGGTCTGGAGCAGGTCGGTGTCCGGGATGCGGCGATCCACGGCCTGGACCCCGATGGTGTGGTGGAGGGTGTCGAGGGTGTGGGCCCTGTGGGCCGGGGTGCGGGGGGTGATGGGGGTGCTGCTGCGGGTGTGGCATGGGCTGATGGTGGGGGCCCTGCTGAGGCGGAGGGCCGTGGGGGTGCTGCTGCGGATGGACCCCGGGATGAGGGTGTTGAGGGTGGGGTGGCTGGGGTCTAGGTGGGTGCTGGTGTGGGCCGGGCGGTTGCGGGTGCTGGGGGTGTTGTGGGTGTTGTGGGTGGGGGTATTGAGGCTGGGGCGGCTGCTGCGGGTGTTGAGGGTGGT
>NW_015633170.1:491501-492901 GCF_001515625.1 Sinocyclocheilus rhinocerous
TGAAGGGGTTGAGGTTGCATGTGGGGAGGTGGAGCGTGAGGGTGGTAATGGTCATCCTCGTAGCTGTCAGCGATAAGTTTCATCCTGCTCTGTGTCTAAAATGGATAAAAAGAAGTTAGTAAGACACAAACAGCATATTTTTGATACAGGGTTTGAGATCATCAAACATCTCTAAATGGCTTGTACAAATGTAATCAGTTTGCTTTTACTCAATTTCCAGGAGTTAATGAAGCACAAACTGCCAGAAAACAAAGCTGAGTTTACAAGGTATCAGGTGGCTACATGCCTCAGAAGAAGTACAGGAGATTTTCTAATACTTTCTTTGACTCTTTCCCTCAAAGCTGTAAGCTGATATGGCCACATTTTGGGAAGAACATCCTTCTGAAGCTGAAAATAGGAATGCACAATAATGTATATAAGCACCTTTTTCAATTTATTGGCTGATATTGGATATTTAATTGCTTCTGGTTATTTTAAGAGTAAGATAACTTGTGCAATCATCTGGAAAAGGGATAGGGATAGTGATCAATTATAGCAAAGATTAACTAGAAAATTAGAAAAATTGGAAAATACTACTGTATATATTAGTCCTGCATGATATTGAAAAAAAATTGCAATATTTAGTTTTTCAGCAATGTATATTACCATATAAAAATACATACATTTTGACAGAAACTCTGTTTGGAAATAAATATTCATTATAGAATGACTGAGGTGATTTTGTTGGGGGAGTGCAAGTGGATAGAAATAAAATAAAATAATATAAGATGAAGACTTTGGGCCCTATTTTAATGATCTAAGCACATGGTCTAAAGCGCAAGGCGCAGGTGCACTTAGGGCGTGTCCAAATCCACTTTTGCTAGTTTAATGATGGTCTAAAAGGGTTGTCCCTATTCTCTTAATGAGTAATGGGTGTGTTTTGGTTATAACGTGCAATAAACCAATCAGAGTCTCATCTCCCATTCCCTTTAAGAGACAGTTGCGCTTGCGCCATGACGGATTCGCTATTTACACGGCGGAATTTGCAAGAGCAAAGACTGAATGCGTCTCCAGAGAGGACACAGAGCTGCTTGTGCGCGAGCAAATAGGTAGCCTAATTCTGATACATGCAATGACTATACATTATGATGTAGGCATTTTTATATTTATGTAGCCTACACAATAATAATCTTTTACATTGTAATCCTTAAATTTTTAATATTTGGCATGTTTGTGTACTGCTGCGCGTCCCTGTGTGTGTAATAAGCAGAATGTACACGCGTTGTGGACCCGCCTATAGGTGCATATTACTAACGTGCTCTTTAAATAACAAAAAATACCGTTTTAAGACCATGGGCGCACAAACCATGCAAACCATCCTTCTAAAGGGTCATATGACGTTGCTAAAAATGCTAAAAAGA
>NW_015633170.1:494259-512995 GCF_001515625.1 Sinocyclocheilus rhinocerous
TGAAACGGAGCTGCTGTGCGCGAGCAAATAGGTAGCCTATTTCTGATACATGCAATGACTATACATTATGATGTAGGCATTTTTGTATTTATGTAGCCTACACAATAATAATCTTTTACATTGTAATCCTTAAATTTTTAATATTTGGCATGTTTGTGTACTGCTGCGCGTCCCTGTGTGTGTAATAAGCAGAATGTACACGCGTTGTGGACCCGCCTATAGGTGCATATTACTAACGTGCTCTTTAAATAACAAAAAATACTGCACCATTGACTTTATACCAGGTTTTAGTTGGTCAATGGTGCAGTCTATTTCACTTGCCTCAAAATAGCAACGCGCCAACAATGCGCCTGAACACACCTCGTTTTAAGACCAGCACGCCCATGGGCGCACAAACCATGCAAACCATCCTTCTAAAGGGTCATATGACGTTGCTAAAAAGAACATAATTTTTTGTATTTGATGTAATGCAATGTATTTACACAGTTTAAGGTTCAAAAAACATATTATTTTCCACATACCGTACTTTACATTATTGTTGCTCTTCTCTGCACCACCTTTCTGAAACGCGTCGGTTTTTACAAAGCTCATCGTTCTGAAAAGCGCAGTGTGTTCTGATTGGCTAGCTATCCAGTGCATTGTGATTGGCTGAATACCTCAAGCATGTGACGGAAATGTTACGCCCCTTACCATATTTGGAATATCAGCTTCCATGGCAGTGGTGGCAACAATACTACAGTGAGAATAAAAGTTATGCCTTCTTTGTATACATGCGTATACATTTGGGCGGTGTTATGAAAATCTTCCCACACAGTGACGTACATATGTGGGGGCGTGTTTGAATGAGGCGTTTTAGGAAGGCTAGACGAGTCTTAACTCTTTGGGGTTGAGAGACTTTAATCTTTGCGACTTTACATATCTTATAAATGCATGAACAGCTTGTAACACTCCAAAGATAAAGAAAAACATGACATCGCATCATGATATGACCCCTTTAAGGTTTAATGGTTTAGGACAGTGTTACTCACTCGGACGCAAGTGTTGCGATGCGACACGACAAAAGACAATAGAACACATCATAATGAGTGATGTTGTCTACACTGGATGCGGTGCGATGCGACATGATCCCCGTCATTAAACTGATGCCTCGTTCTATTTATGATGTACTGACACAACGTTCAAATGATTTGCAACGGTCACGCGTCCAGTGTAGACAGACTTTAGATGTTCCAGTGTAGGTAGACATTATAACTGGATGTAACTTTTCATACTTTTCGGTAAAAGTGGCTCTCCTATTGACTTAGTGTAATTAAATGGGTTTCTGAGTACAGAAATCGACCGACCTGTTGTTTGAGCTGATGCATTAGTCTGTCCTTCTCTCTTTTCAGGGCCAACACTTCCTCTTGTGTCTTCTTCTTATTGGAAGAGGACAGCTCCAGCAAAGCGATGTTAGCATCCTTCTCACTGATAGCAGCGAGCAGAGCCTGTTGTCTGAGGGGAACAGACCGTTTGAGATACTGTATGCATGCATGATATACACTGAGCAGCTTTCAACAAAACTAAAAACATCCTAGGCATCAAATATTTATGAAGAAACAGAGTCTGACTGCAAGGATTCTTACTTCATTTCCAAGATCTCCTCGAGCTGTTTTCTGCGCTCCTGTCGGAGGTTGGTCAGATGGCCGTCTCTCTCAGTCAGAGACTGTTGGGTGGAGGACAGACGCTGCTTAGTGGCTTCCAACTCCTGCCTCGTCTTCTCCAAAACATTCAACAACTCCTCCATCTGTGAAATAAAGAAAAACGTGTGCAAGAAAATAAAGAGAAACTCTTTTGTTTTTCTTGTTTTCTCTTGGTTTAAGACAAAATTTAAAGCCATAAAATAAAAACAACACACCTTTGGGTTGTCCATTGGATTATCCTTCCGTTGGTCTTGCAAGATATTCCCAGGGCCTTTCTTGTCCATCTGAGGACCAAGCTTGATGCCTGGGCCCTTTTTATTTTGATCCTTGGTTTGCCTTAGAACACATACAGAGTGTCACCTGAATTGCTGAATTTGGTATCAATCACAAAACTCTATTTAACCAAACATGATCAAAATTAGTATAGTACATTTTTTGTCGTTGTCCAGTACAAATATCTTTCTTAAATTAATGGCCGATTTGAGGGGAATTTCGCAGGCTGAGGTGGGAGGGGATGGAGAGGATTCATTCAGAAGAGTGAGAGGGAAGGGAGGAGAGATCGTGTTAGGAAGCAGAAAGATGACTGGTCAAGAGGTTCAGCATGTGAAATGGGTGTTCAAAGGTCAGGAAACGGGGCTCCGCTCATTGTCAGGGCCCTTGTATGCCAGCAACACCAAGCGGCAAGCACAGAGATCACAGAAGCGTGTAACGTCATATAAGCAGGGTAGAATAAAATACATCAAGATTGCTAAAAATAGCATTAGTTGACAGGTCTATGTGAAAACCACTGTATAATTGAGTGTAATTAAGAATAGTTCACCTGAAAATAACAACAATGTCGCCATTTACTCACCAAAATGTAGTTTCAAACATGTATGATTTTCTTTCTTCAATAGAAGACAAAGGACTCAATATGAGATTTTTAGTAACAATGACTTAAATATAATCTAATCCTTCAGACTTCAGAAGACTTGGAATATAATGAACAAGCAATAAGTATGAACTACTTCTATTGCATTTTAATGACTTTTTGTCATTTTTGGCTCAACTGCATTTGTCCCCATTCACTTTCTGACAGAACATTCTGCGTGTTCCAATCAAAACCAATGAAAACTATAATAATGATGATATTAGTGTCCACACCAACAGATGATAATGTTCTGTTTATAATAATCATAAGCTGCAGTTTTGTTGTCTGCCAATTTAAATGCTCAAGCTCTTTAAAGCAGAATAGATTTTGGTTGGCTGTCAGTGTTTTTATCATTCACTAACTGAACAAAAATAATTCTGAAAGTGATTCCAACTATATTGCTCCTCTGTGTCGTTTTTGATTTAGCTGTGGTGTGAACCTCATAGAATTAGAACAATTAATAAAATGTATCCTCTCTTATTTTATGAAAGAAAGAAAATCAGCCTGATGACATGGGGGAGAGTAATTAATGACAGAATTTTTATTTTTAGGTGAACTATCCCTTTAATTTTGGTGTAATTTTAGAGAATGATTTCACATCAACATGTTGCAATGCCAAAATCATGACATCAAGTGTGCAGTTATCACATGTATGACACTATGTTAAAGAAAATTGTGCTGAAACTATGGAATCATTAGATTAAATTTTCATGTTCTATTTTTATTATACAAAAATAGATAGATAGATAGATAGATAGACAGACATATTATATAGATAGACAGACAGACAGACAGACAGATAGATAGATAGATAGATGCCAATGAGAGAAATGCAGAATAGGAAGAACATGAAGATGGACAAGAATTTTTGAACAAGAAATGAGTGTTTTATGACAGAAGATGAAGGAACATGGAAGAACAGGAGGAAGAGAAGGAGGTCGGAAAAAGAGAAAGATCAACAGACAGAATAGAAAGAGTTGGCGAGACGGTAAAAAACAAAACAGAAACACACATGGTTAATCGAACCACATTAACACTAAAGCATGAGTATGTCAACTGAGAATAAGTAACAAGACTTTGAGCCAGAGCTGGAACCTGAGATACTGAACTTACTATCCAATGCTCAAAACTATTATAAGGGCTGTTCACACTGACAGGAATTACTGTTGAATGGGAACAAAAAGTGTGTATATAAACTGCAAACTGCAGCATTTTATATTACATCATAGGCCCTGTTTTCACTTGGTATTAAGATGCGTTTTGTTCGATCGTATCACAAGTGGACAACGCTAAATACAGGTGTAAACGGGGTGTGAAACGTTTTGAGCTTGTCCACTTTCGACCACTTCCAGAGGTAGTCGAAAACGCATTCGACCGGATTGCTTTCGTGGTGTAGACGCTGATGTGGTCGAATGCGTTCGAACAGCCTACTCTCCACCTACTGACCTGTAATCATTGCGAGACACAAGGACGCGTGCTTACCAGACGGGATTTAAACTTTGACAGGCCGGATTAGAAGTATTATTCTGATAACAAGAAAAAGAAACAACAGCAGTAAGTACAAGCAGACGTAATATTAGTGCACGATAACTTTAGCCCTCCCGCTCGTGTTTTGACGCCGACAGAGGGATTCGCCCATTTACCCTCCTCTTGACGTAATCAGCACCACGGGGGTAATCTGGTCAGAAATAGTCGAAAGTGGACAGAAGAGACAGATTAAAATGCCAGGTGTAAACGGGTATGTGTCTCCATTGTCCACTTGTGATCAGATTGACCAAAAAGCATCTTATTACCAAGTGTAAACAGGGCCATAAATGCATAAATCAAACTCACTTGGAATGCTGAGAAATTCTAGTATGGCTAGTCAATGTTTTCCTTTGGTGTAATTTTAGAGAATGATTTCACATCAACATGTTGCAATGCCAAAATCATGACATCAAGTGTGCAGTTATCACATGTATGACACTATGTTAAAGAAAATTGTGCTGAAACTATGGAATCATTAGATTAAATTTTCATGTTCTATTTTTATTATACAAAAAATAAATAATAATAAATAATAAATACAAAAAAATTATAGAACAGATATAATCAAAAAAGGAAAACGTGCACTCTGGTTGATGTACACATTAGCCCAGTTCCATAGCCTAGTGAGCTTCCTACCTATAGGCAACATAGTTTATGCACTATAGGCACACTCCCAAAAGGAAGTAGGTAGACAGCAACATATAAAATATGCAGTTTTGGCCAAAATCTAAGGTAGCATTAAATGTATCCTTTACCTATACAGTATTACCATTCAAAATTTTGGAGTTCTGTAAGTGTAAACAGTAGAAAATACTTTTACAAATGCACTCAGTCAAGATTTCTGTTGAGTAGTTAGCAACAGCATCAGACTCTCTTTCAGATCTCTTGAGCACTGTTTGTGTGACTGTATTGCTGCTGCCCGCTAAAAAATGTTTAAATCATTTTTAATCAGCCACTTATGAGGCTCCATCTTGGTTAGGATGTTGCCTATGTAGACATTAGACTTCGAGGCAGCTCACTAGGGTTTGGAAGAGAGCCCAACACATGCGCAAGAAACAGCATACACAACCACAAAACACATTATACACACAATATTATTTTCTGGGCTTTCTCAGTCCACAGATTTTTACATCAATGCAATCTGGCACGTATTTACCACATTATAAAGAACAAAAGGATTCTTTCCTTTGTAAGAAAAACCAGTGAATGAGAGACAGCCGTGCAACAGAGGCATCAAGGCATCAAGCACACAGCAGTTGCAGACAGATAAATTTTGAGTATTTTTAATGCTGTTAAACTGGGAAAAATCATTGCCTGCATTAATGCGCTAATTTTGACAGCACTATATATATTTATTTATATGCAAATTGCAGTCAATGATTTATGGTCATTTTGCTGTTAGTGTGAATGCCCATTTTACAGCACTAGCATGGACTTGATATCTTAGATGAATTACTCAGCAAATAAACAAGAATTTAGAAGAAGAGAAAAGAGATGTGGAGGCATTTGTACATGAACATGCCAAAACAAACACAAATCTGTCGGGAGTAGCAATCATCACAGCGCATGAAGAGAGAGGCAATACATAACCACTAAACACGAGCTCCATATCAATATTCAGAACATGTCAGAAACACAGAATACTGATGACCTCATGAATGCATGATTCCAGGAAACAGCATAAATATTTGCAATCATCATCATATTTCACCTCTAGGAGATGCATTATTGACGGCAGCTCTGAGAGTACAGCATGGTTTCTACTGCATCAGTAACAAAACGGCTCTTGACATCAGCATTTTGATGTTATAGCCCAGCAGAATTTGATATTAAGTACAGTAGAAACTGTCAACCAATGCTGTCAAAGCTCAAGATAACGGCAAAACAAGGCCTCTGTCCTGATGCTGCTTTATGAAACTCGTGCAGGCAACAAAAATATTGTCAAATCTTTATAAAATTCATTTGAATTCCAATATTTACACTACATTACTAATGTTTGGACATGTTTATTCATTGTTTACTAATACTACTGTTAACATCTTAGAAATACATATTAAAAACACAAATGCAAGCATGTGAGTTATACAATGTCAATTTTTTAAAGGGGTCATATGATGCGATTTCAATTTTTCCTTTCTCTTTGGAGTGTTACAAGCTCTTGGTGCATAAAGAAGATCTGTAAAGTTGCAAAGACTAAAGTCTCAAATCCAAAGAGATATTCTTCATAAAACACATTTTTTCTGAAATTAATCGTGATTAATCACAATTAATCCCACCTAACATTAAAGTTTTTAAAATACACTTTTATATTGCAATAATTTCACATTCAATTTTCAAATGAATGTAGAAATAACAAAGATAGTATATTTTTAATGGCATTTTTTTTTATGACTGAAGGCGAGTATCACTGATACCAATACTACTGATGTGTCTGGGAAATTGTTCTTTTTTCCCCTAATATTTAACCATAGACTATAGCCAATCAACATTACAGTATAATTGAAAGCTATCAATTTTAACATTTATTAGACTTTAAAAAAATAACAACTTCTAGTTAAAGTGAACTTAAAACAATCTTCACATAAACCCATTATGATAAATGTCATATTCACCTGTGCCCTTTAGCAAGGAGAAAAATATACAGAAATTGAATATAAAGTTATCAACACTAAATTATAAATGAAAAAAGATGAATCCTTAAAGCTGCAAAAGTTACTGATTTCCTCTTTTTTCTTTTTTTTCTTTGATTAACAGACATTACAGCAGCTGGGTTATTAGGATATTTGGCTGCTATTACTTTAAGAGCTGCCACTACTGAACGTTATGCGGATCTGACATTCATTTGTGCTTTAATATGAAATGATACAAGCTACAGAGCGCGCCGCCATATTTGTGTGTGCGATTGAATAGCACACGCTACGAGCAGATTTGTTTCTGCTGACATATGGCCTGACAACATCTCATCTGATCACAGTTCACTGAGCTCCTCATCACCTATACCAGGGGTAGGCAAGTTCGGTCCTAGAGAGCCGCAGTCCTGCAGAGTTCAGCTCCAACCCTGAAAAAAAAACTCACCTGCCTATAGCCCTAGTAATCCTGAAGACATTGATTAGCTTGTTCAGGTGTGTTTGATTACAGTATGTGGAAAATAATGTTTTTTTTTTTACTTTAAACCGCATAAACACATTTCATTACACCAAATACACAAAATAATGTTCTTTTTAGCAGCATCATATGACCCCTTTAAAAACAAATATTGTATATTTTATACCTTAACTATCTTTTATGTCTATATTCCAGCTCTGCACAACATAATTAAAGACACTTGTTGGCAGCTTCACTATCCTTGACTGTCTAGCCAATAAATTAAATTAAATTTAAATAAATAAATGAAGACGTGTTATTGAAGTTATTGAAGACACTTGTTGGCAACTTTTCCTTCATTATCTTATGGAAGCCATTTCTTCCTTGGGATAAAAAAATCAAAAAGTTAATGACAAAAAGGTTGTGACTTTTTATCTCACAATCTGACTTTTATTCTTGTAATTCTAAGAAAACTTCTAGATATACACTCATAAGTATTACTTTTTTCTCTCAGAATTACGAGGAAAATATCAGAATTGTGAGATATAAACACAGAATTACAAGAAAAATTGCAAGAAAGGTTGCAATTACCTTTTATAATTATTATTTTATCCTGTGGTGGAAACACTATCACACTATATGGCCAAAATCATTCTTTAAAAAAAAAAAAAAACCTTTTTTAAAATAAAATTTTAGTTTTGTAAAGAAATGCTTGCATGTTACACTATCTGGCCAAACTCATTGAAAAATATGTAAAACTGTGCATTTATTGTATTATATGCACATATGTATGCTTTATAAAAGGAAAAAAAATGTTTTTGTAATACATACAGTACTATTAATACTAATCTACAAAACTAATTTCAAGTATTTAAGTATAAGGATTTGGATGAAAGGGTTTTTAAGATCATACGAACACAATCTGCACAAGAATGCAAAAATGAATTCAGTCAAGTGTGTCCAGATGTGGTAGTGTATATGGGACTTCACACTTTCAAAAGCATTTAAAAAGTAAACAAGTGGCTTTTTCTCACCTTTCCAGTTCTGCGATCTTCTTATCCTTGTCATTTTTCTCTGTCTCCACCTCTCTCAGAATCTCCAGTAACCTCTCGACCTCGGCCTGGGCTTTGCTGGACTCCTCTTTGTAGAAGGACACCTCCTTTTCTAGAAGCTTGACCCGGTCCACATACTCAGGGTTCCCACGTGAGCTTTGCTGCACCTCCATATCATGAGCCTTCTGTATGATGATCATGGGAAGGCATCACCACAGAAACCAGTTAAAACACACAGTCTCAGTCAATCAAAAATTCCTGAAGAAGCATTCCCAGTTCGGAATGCCACTCCAGTGCATACACCAGTACGCAGACTAGAGGGCTCCACAAAGCAGATAATTAGCCAAACTTTAAATATACGATTAAATGCACTTATTTGTCTTGCTGCAGTTGAAACAGAATACAAGAGATCACGTTATACTATACAAACAGAGGAAGTTGCAGTTATGCATCATTTTCTTTGCAATATTGAAATGCAGCCTTGCTTAATTATTAAAACACAGCGGGCATTCTGAAACACAGTTTACATTGGCATGTTGAAAATGAATGCACAATGGATCACACACAATGCAAAATTGAAGAAAGCGACAACATAAATAATCCAAGATAATGTGGTCATACAACCAAAGGTTGCAACAGATCAAAGCTGACACCAGATTCACATGACATGAGAGGAAACACACACAACAGAGGAACATGCAACGCAACATGCAAATGTGGATTTTAGCTCCATGGTTCAGTGGTAAGATTCTTTGCAATGCGTTTGCCTTCAGACATATGCGTGTTCAAGTACCTGGGTATTAATTTCAAAAACAGATTAGTAAACATTGGAAGCATGAGGAAACAGTACAGTTTTTCCACATTTCACAGAATGCCCTTGAATCCCAATTAATTCTGTTTTAATCCTGTTGGTTGGTTATATGATAAAAACAATAAACGTATTAAACAGGATGCACATGCAAGATTCTGAAAAGATCTGTATTGCACCCAAACTAAGGAAGAATATTTTAGAAAAAATAAAATAAAATAATTTACACATACATTTAATTTTTGTATAGCACAATTCACTATATATTATTTAGATTTCCTCTAAATAACCTACAACTGCTGCATCCTGCAGACCTCTACTTATACAACAACAACAAAAACCTCCAAAAATAGCTAGACTTCAATCTATTTTTACTTGACATTTTCCATAATAATTCAAAGCTGTACCTAAAATACATATTGTGTTGTTCCTGAACTGTAAAGTTCATCAGACCATAAATTAGATCCCCTTCTTTCTAAAGCAGCAGGGTTGAATTCTTATAAGTTAAAGTAGAAAGAAACTAAGAGTATAGTGTCCTCATGTTTTCAATATGTGCTAGTACATATCCAGAGAGACACTTACGGGATTGTTCATTTGACTGAACAGCTGCTCTGCTTGCTACATTGCAAAGGAGGGAATCATGGGAAATGAGGAGGAGGAGGAGGATGAAGGGACTCAGTAAAACTGCACAAGCTTTATCATTAGCTCTTCTTTCAGGATAATGATAATGTTCTACACAGGAGAATATAAATAACTAGAGAGCAACATAAGAACAAAAAGAAGCCGATTGAGTGAATCGCCTACCAAAACAGCATTTCTGATCAACACAGAATTCAAACATTTTAACTGAACTATGCACCTCTGATACCCAAAAATGCCATTTAGGTAGGCGGTTCACTAGGCTTTGAGACATAGCTACTGTCAAATAAGAGAAATTAGACAAAGACAGGAACTCATCACTACTTTCATAAAGTTCCCATGATGCCCTCTAAAATGAGTGACCATTAAGCTAACGCCGAAAACACATTCAATGACACAACTGGCTAAATCATTGAAAGTAATTTCAGTGGTACCAATTACAGGTTGATTGATATCAGTTTTAAAAACGCAGATATTCTTAGAGCAAGGTGGCCGATGGCTTATATACAGCCAGAATATATACAGTGAGACCGCAGAGAAAACCTGGGATTCATTCAAAATGAACAGAAATAGAAAAAAGATTTTGCACTGTCACCAATCAAATCAGCAAAGTTGTGACACTGAGTATATGAACTCCTTTGTACAAAAAGTTTTGGTCTATTAAAAAATATTTTAAAAACTTTACGAAAAAGATTGTTATGCTTACAATTACATACTGTACACTACCGTTCAAAAGTCTGGGGTCTGTCAATTTTTTTATATTGTGATATTGTGTAATGTAATATTGTGAAATAATTTTATTTTAATTTCTATTTTAATATATATTTTAAAATGTAATTTATTTCTGTAATGCAAAGCTGAATTTTCAGTATTCAGTTCACCTGAACTCACGGCTAATTGAGCATGCTAAAACAACTTCCACTTCCCTAACACTCAAGGTTTATCAATAAATGTCTGTAAATGTCTTCATTCTTCACAGATTAGCGGGTAAATTCACTAAAACTTGCCGTAAAAATGCTGTACAATCCGACTAAAGTATTCCAGATCATGGTAGTCTCTGAGCATCTGGCCTGAATGCTGAGAAATGTGCTGTATTTAATTATGTTTTTTGGCCATGTTTTCTTTGTTACCTGATTTGTATAATTACTTTAGAGAATCAGGTGCTAAAACAACACAGTATGCGCAAATAAACAATGCTATCAGCAGACACAATTTATTTCCTAAGTTTAAAATACTGTGAATGTGTCATGCACAGTCTGTTGTCGAAGGCAATTTGTTGAACTTTGAACTTTATTTTATATTCTCCAAACACCTAAATCAGCATATATGAGGCAGCTCTGATTTGATTTGCTTCTGCTCTACATTTTCATTTCCTCTTGTGATGTTTGGGACCATTTCTGGTACCTTCTCAGACAGGGCTTCCTCTAGCGTGGCGAGGGCAGTATCAGTGTTGCTGGAGTCCGTCTGGAGAGACTTCACTCTGTCCTTTAGATTCCCGAGCTGTTTATCTTTATCCCTCAGCTGCTCCTGAAGATTCTCAATCTGGGAGAGAGGAAGAGGATAAATCGAGTGTGGATTTAGCAATCAAACTTTTTTTATTGCAAAACATGTTTTGTTCAACATGATAATCTTCACAAATGAACATAACTGTTATGAATTTTGAAGCCTAAATACAATTGCCCGAAGTAAAATGTTAGGCTATAAATGAATTATACCACGTTTGCATAACTTCAATGTCACCACTACTAAGATTCCGTCAACTGTTTAAATATTTAAAGGGGTCATATGATGTTGCTAAAAAGAACATTATTTTGTGTATTTGGTGTAATGAAATGTAATGCCGCTTAAACATAAAACCATGTCTGCATTTGTGATCAGAGAAATGACAAACAACAAGCACTACTCTGATGATTCAAACGCGAGTTTTGAACAGTGTAGTGGCAAATCCTTTAAATATAAAAAACGTACTTACAGTCTGTGAGTCAGAACACCAAGAGCTTGTAACACTCCAAAGAGAAAGGAAAAATTGAAATCGCATCATATGACCCCTTTAAAATATTGTTAGAAAGTTTAAGTTAGAATAGTTTGTAAGCACAAGTATAAAAAAATGAGGCTGTAAAAAGTGGACTAGTGAGCAATTGCCATTTAAAGCATAAAAAGCTTTAAAAAAAATCATAAGTAGGGTATTACTGATGTATTTTATGTTGTTGAATGAAATATGAAAATCTTGCTTGTTTTAACCACAGGTCTTATTTCAGGCATTTAATCAAAAAGCTGTTCAAAAAACCTTTGACTTTGGAACAGTGGAACTCATTTCTGGATTTTAGGACTCATTCCTGCATCACTGTATTAGCGAAACGTTCATTCAAACAATCAAGAACTGCACTTCACCTTGGTACCACTAGGGGTGCTAAAATTACATACTTCATCTTTAAAAATCATATGGAAAGGGAGTTTAAAGGGATAGTTCACCCAAAAATTAAAATTACCCCACCCTCAAGCCATCGTATAGGCGTAGCTAGAGATTACAGTTTACAAAGTTTAAAATATGGATATTTTTTTAAACAAAAATGCACCAATTCGCTTCAGGAGGCCTTTATTAATCCCCGGAGCCGTGCAGCAGTTTTTATGATGGATGGACTTCTATTATTGGACATCTATTGAACTATTGAATATCAACACCCATTCACTGCCATTATAAAGCTTGGAAGAGCCAGGACATTTTTCAATAAAACTTTGATTGTATTCGTCTGAAAGAAAAAAGTCATATACACCTAGGATGACTTGAGAGTGAGTAAATCATGGGGTAATTTTCATTTTTAGGTGAACTATCCCTTTAAATTTGACTTAAGGTTATGCTATGTTGATTGCTGTAAGTAAAAAGTTCTCAAATGCTTTTTAATATGAAAGGATTAGTTGTAAAAGCACTATGAGCTAATAAAGTTACAAATATACCCACAAACTGTAGGTGCACTGGTCACAAAAACATCATTTTAGTCTGTAAAAGGGTGAACAAACATTGTCAAAATAACAAGGACAAACATCAAATAACAACAAATGACACTGACAATGAGAAACATTAATAAGTCAGTGTTTACTGACATGAATGATATATACTGCATTTAGAGGCCATCTTACAAACAAACTGTATGTACTCAAGGCGATCTTACCAAGATGGATAACCTAGTGTAACGGACACAGTACCTGGACATCGGAGTAAGTTATATGGTCTTTCGGTTCATCTTTCACCTTGTTTTCCATTTGAACGGGTTTGTGTTGAAGAAAGCCTAAGGATGTTTCAGCCCACAATGTCTACTGCTGACTATGAACAATTGTGGTTGGTCTCTAATGGTACGGGCGGCATCTCATGGGAATATTTATGCCTGATGATGTTCTGTATGGCCAGATAATGGGCTAGATTTCACTTCCTTCATCCCCCCAGTTTTCTGTTTGATGAATGGTGCAATATCCCGTTACCCACAGTTATGAAGCTGTATGAAGGGGTTTCAAGAACAAATCAAGCTGTTTTGAAGGCAAAAGGAACTACTTGGTTGTTTCTTTGTGTAAATATTTAAGACATACAGCAGGATGTCTGCAATGTGACTTAGAATATAAGATATAAGGGATCAAACCAGCACAAAGAGCCAGAGATCAGAAGTTAAATACAGTTTGAAGCAGACTGTGGCCTTTTTTGACTCTTGAGATGTTTCCAATGTCTGAACAACATGAAAAAGGCTGAAGAACCCAGCAAAGCATGTGGTGATATGGTAAGAAGAGAGCAAATATGAAAAAGCAGTTGGAAGAAGATATGGGGAGAAAGACACTAATGCTCTGTGGCTCTGTTACATGGAGTTACAATGCATTTTACTAGGACTGCTTTGTCTGTGAAGAATACATGTGATTCTGCTTCAATTATTTTTGTCAAAATTCAGCTCACTAGGTTTTAAAAACAGAGCTTTCTCTATATTATATTATATTTATATTTTCTAAAATATCTCACCAAAAACACTATATAGGTGTGCAATAAGTTAAATCTGTTACAGATACAGGCTTTCAAATCCCCTTGCTCTGGCTCAAATCCCACTCTTCTTGCTACTGCTCATCAGTATTGACCCCAATCATTTCTAAATGGCCCATGAAAACTGGCCTCTGACCTTTGATTCCCAAGTGAGATTTACCTTCTTCTGCAGGACGTTTATCTTGCGTTCTTTGACTTCCAGCATGTCTTTCATGTCTCTGATCTCCCCGGCCAGTGTTCCCTTCTCCTCTGTCAAGTCTTGCAGTTGCTTTGTCTTTTTATTAAGGAAAGATTCCTTCTCCTCCAGACGCAATCTAAGAGCGTCCACCTAAACAACACACCATGAGCAAAGAGTTCATGTAAAGCTGGTGAAATGTGTCTTCAAGTGCTTATTAAAATAATAATAATAATAATAATAATAATCAAATCCCCTAAAAATAAAATAATTTACAATAACACACAGAATTGTAAGGGACAAGGAGTTGTACCAAGGTAAATGTTAAAACTTAATAAAAATAAAAATAAAGAAAAAAATCAAATAAAATCATTTTAACCTCTGTTTGTAGGATGGCAGCGCGTTGCTCTTTGGCAGTGAGGGACTCTTTGAGCACTTCAATATGCTGTTTGCAGTCTGAATTCTGATTATTTAGAGTTTCCAGTTTTGTTTGCAGAGCTAAAAGCTCAGACTCTTTTTTTGAGAGCTCCTGCTTGAGCTGGTCAATCTGAAAGAGATTGAAAAAGCAGGAACAGAGAAAGAAAATCTTCTGTTATTTATAGAGAAATCATTTAGTACATATGAGTATCTAGACAAATGATATTTTTAACGAATCGTGTCATAAAATGTGTTAATCAGCTATGTTTTTTTAATAGGGGAGCTGAAATGAGTATGGGAGTTTTCTTCTCTACATCTGTACTCTCCTCACATAAAAGATGGATTTCAGAACGCAATCCCCATTTAATATACATCAGCCATATCAATTATTGATGAAATGAGTTCTATAAATATCACAACAAAACCCCCAGCTTATTCACGAGCATGTTAGATACAGCAAAGACATCACACACGTGCACAAAAATCCACTAACCAATGAGATTACTCATTGGACTTTTCAGTTCTGTTTCAAAAATACAAATGCATGTTTTTTTGACTAAAACTACCCACAACCTCTTATGCAATGTATTATTTCGAAATGATTCTAGACACAGTGCCCAACGCAATGCGTGGTAGATTTACTGGGAACTGTGATTCAGCCAAAGTTTGTGAGGGAAGAATTTCTAACAAACCTACAGTAAATACACTGAAGTGTTTTGACAGGAAACACTGTCATCACAGCCGTGAGAAATATTTACACAGATCCTACAGACTCTATTTTAATACTGCTGCTTCTAGCATTACTCAGCAAACCTATCATTACAATTCCACAAGACATCCGCAAGGATGTTCTCTGCCGCTTCCCTGACACTGGAAACCCTTTACTGCACTTAAACATTTGTGAAAAGACATTTATTTATTTGAAAGAAGCTCAACATAATATTTAATCTAAGTATGGACTGATAGCGAAATTTTGAATATCACTGATATTATAGCAGATTTTTTAAATCTTTACTGTTAAAGTAAATATGAAACAGCTTTCACAACCCATTTTTTTTTCATTAACAAGAAACATTATACGTGCACAAAAATCCACTAACCAATGAGATTTTTCTGTCAAGAAACAAGCCAGTTAAAAACAGTTGATTGGGCAGTGCAAATTAAACAAACCAATCAGAGCTCTGGATCAAAATATCATTAAATATCAGTTAAAAAGAATAAAGTCAGAATCCCAATATGCATCCGTCATATTTTCAATTCAAGTGTAAAATTAGTACATACCCAAACCTTTGTACATTGTTTGTTAAAGTGGCCTGGATGGATGGCAGTGTTATTTTAGTATTTTTTTTATATACAAGTATAGCATTTATTGATATGAATAATTCATTATAATTAATAAATATAACTAATTTACTAAACTAATAACTAAGTGAAAAAGATATTCAAAATGAAAAAAAAAAAACTAGGGTGGAACTTTTATCCATCAAGAATTGATTGGATTGTGCAAAGTGGCAATTGCAGTGGAGGGGTTAAAAAACATGAACAAGACAGTTGTTTCAGTGACAAAGCAAGTTTTTACATTTTAAAGCAAGATTACAAAGACAAACTTTTTAAAATTTGGAATAAGAAAAAAAATCAAAACAAAATTAGGAATATTTATTAAGAAAGTAAGTAGGGTCAATATTGATTTCATGTTTACTTGAAATCTTGCTCATATAATGTAAAATTACAAGCTTCAAACCAAAATATACATCTTCAGGCTGCTAGCAATAATTAAAGGAACAGTTTACCCCCCAAAATTGCTCAAATCACCTACATTTCGGTATGCTTCTCATGCATGGCTTCCAGAAGACTGTGTGGACTTTTTTTATGATGGTTTTTGCTGTTTTAAATTTTCCGCTCAACAAATTAAATAACAGCATACAGGTTTACAACAACATGAGTGTTTCCCTTTAAAAAAACACATAGATAATAAAAAATGATGCATTTTCACTTTATCAGTTACCTAAACACACCGATTTCTTTGTGTCTAAAGCGGTTTATAGTTTAAACTCCTTGAAGAAAAAGTTTACCTTTGTCTTCATGAACTTGGAGTGGTTTTTGTAGACCTCCATCTGTTTGATCTCCTCCTCTCGATCCTCCGTGTTCAGCAATCCATTCGCCTTTAACATCTGTATCTCATCCTCCAGGTCTCGAATGTTGCGTTCCAGGGATGCGATTTTGGTGTCCTGGATAAACAATTTAGTGGAAAAATTAGCGACGCTGTGCTCCATCATCTTAAGCTAGTATGACAACTTTGGTGCGAATCTACGGACGAAAGCATGCCAAACCCAATTCCCAACAGATGGGATCAAAACAAGAGGAAGACAGGGATATGCGAAACTCTAACGTCTTGCAGCATCGCCAGTGAGTAGCTGCAGTACTGCTGCATAGCCAAAGCAGAATCTGTCTCTCTCATGCTAATGGATCAGCATGTAATCACCATTTGGTAGTAGTGAGCGCACATCCAGCCTGGGTGGAGAGAGACACTCTGGGAAAGCGAGCTGCGCGTGTGCCTCTTTGGACTGTGAGACAGAGAGTTGCAGCGTTGCAGCTCCTTCGGCTTTTTAAATAAATAATACAACGTCTTTGGCATTAGCTATGGTCCATCTCCCATTCAGACATAAGAGAACGTTTGCTGTTCCTTCTCGCATGCTCTCTCCGGTAACCCGCCCTTCCTGTCCGCTCTCTCTCTCTTGCACTTACTCTCTCATCTTTTTGTTTTCACAGACATCAATAGGCACCATTTTCACACGAGGCCTTAGAAAACCAACATCACTTTTCCCGCATATTGCGCACAGAGAGTCAATTCCTTAGGCAAAGCTTGAGGCTTATCGTCAATATTTTGAAGGCTCTACACTCTAAAACCTTCATTATTTAAATGCAATGTAACATTATACCTTGTGGCGCTACGAGAGATAATATCCATCTTCAGAACATAAGCAAACAAATCACATTGCTCTCTTTTCTGTCATCCTCTCCCACGCCTGCATTCGTGCTCTATGTGTTGTAAACAACTCCACCTGTTCCCATGGCACCAGAATCAGCATCCCTGCTCAGCCAATAGGGCAAGAGAACACTACCAGTGATGCTAAAGGTTAAAAGAGCAAAGGAAACCAGTACAGGTGGAGCGGCTTTTGCAGTTTTTGGTTCGAGGAAAATGCATCAACTGAATTAGCGAAGTTGCACTTTGAATAGGAGTCTATCACTTTGCTTTTCGTGTCACATGGATGCAGTGGTGAATTCTGGGTAATATTTAGCTCCAATCAGAGTGGACCCCAGGGGTGTGTGCGTGCCTTGCATGAGGTCATGCTTTATTTTTTAGAGTGGTGTGTAATGCTTCTGCTGGCAGGAGTTGCTCTGCCTGTGAGCGCACAAACCCACTTACTGTTTCATTCAGCCATTAAGCAGCATGCTGCAGTGGCTTTGCCATCAGACATTTCTCTTGTCTTTCTGGACCATTTCTGTTTGCCTTTTCAGCCTATTGTTTAACCAGAGCGTGCCAAATACAACTACTCTCTCTAATGACAATACTAATTATTTGTTAAACAAGTCTTTCATGCTTACCAAGGCTGCATTTATTTGGTCAAAAATACAATAAAAACAGTCATGTTGTGAAATAGTATTAAAAACAGCTATACACTTTAAAATGTAATTTATTCCTGTTGGCAAAAATCCATAAATCTAGTCTTCAGTGTCACATGATCCTTCAGAAATCATTCTAACATGCTAATCTGCTGCGCAAGAAACATTTCTTATTAGCAATATTGAAAAAAAACCTGCTTAATATTTTTGGAAACCATGATACAGTACATTAACAGCATTTACTTGAAAGAGAAATCTTTTGTAACATTATACAGTCAAACCAAAATTTATTCAGACACCTTCAACATTTCTCACATTATCGCAGTTATAGTTTAGAAAATGGTAATAAAATATGACAGGAACTGTGTCAGAACAAATTCATCTTGATAATGTCAGATAACTTTGATAGAAAGGCAGGGTGCGAACTACGGGGGAGCTAGGCTCCCCTTAATAAGACATGGGCTCCCCTGAAAATGGGATTTGTGAAATTTTGGGGGGTCTCAAAAAATATTGACAATGTGTTATTTTGACATGCAATTTCAGTTTTGTGTAATGTGATCATCGTGGATTATTATGTGTAAAATTGCAAAAAAT
This sequence comes from Sinocyclocheilus rhinocerous, assembly GCF_001515625.1. Taxonomy (NCBI): domain Eukaryota; kingdom Metazoa; phylum Chordata; class Actinopteri; order Cypriniformes; family Cyprinidae; genus Sinocyclocheilus; species Sinocyclocheilus rhinocerous. The sequence goes on from NW_015633170.1 coordinate 512,787, forward strand.
ATCATTCATTCATGCATGACGGCGATTTAAACCTAATTCACTTCAATAAAGATAACTATACATGCTATTCTTGTCATGAGCATCAAGGTGTGGGGGCGCTGCGGTGCAAATTCCACTCATGTTTAGTACATGTTAACTCAAAGATTCGTAGAAAAAATATAAACGCTGGACTCTGTGGTCGATTCTGCGTTAAGGTAAGGCATGTTATT
>NW_015633170.1:513091-518255 GCF_001515625.1 Sinocyclocheilus rhinocerous
GTTATGTATCTTTTTGTAAGTCATTGTAAGCCCTCTTTTGAGGCACGCGCAAGCCCACGATCACCACCCCCCCGTTATAAAAAAAAAAACAAGTGGGCTCCCCCAAAGTCCACGGTATAGTTCGAACACTGTAGAAATGTATTTACTGAATTAGGTTGAATAGCTGTCAGCTGTTAAATTTGAGTACACAATTAGATAATACCAATTTAGGTCAACCAATTACTAAGCAATGCTTAATTTAATTAATTTAGTTCAGTCTGTGGTGTAAAAAGATCGCATTAGCAATTAAAGAAAAAACACATGGTCAGGTCAAAGTGCCTGAATAATTTTTGGTCCCAAATTTTTTTATCAATTTTACTGGTAGTCCACTGTATGAAGAATTTTTGGGTATAATATGTCACAGTTCATTTTATTTTGCTATCCTCACTTGCATAAATGAACTATAGTGTCCTGCACCCACTAGTAAAAAAAATATCAAAAATTATATCTGGTGTCTGAATCATTTTTGGTTTGACTGTAAATGCATTTACTGTCACATTTGATCAATTAATTGCATTCTTAAATTCATTATTAAAAAATCTTACTGGACTCAAACTTATGAACAGTAGTGTATAGTATATATATTATATAAGAAGCATTCACAGATGTTTACCTTCATCTCTATGATAGTCTGAAGAGCTTTAGTTTTTCCAGGGTCTGGGTGAAGCTGGTTTCTCCGATGAAGCTCCTAAAGAAAAACACAGATTATAATCAACATAATAACAAACACATAACACAAACTTGAGCTATACACTTTAGAATAAGTGTGTTCTTGTTTATAACAACTTCATTCTTTTTACCTGTTATAGTGTGAAGTTAAAATCCATTACGTAGCCCTAACCTTAAACCAACCCAAAACATCAGAGAGCAATTATGTCAATCCGTTAACATGTCTTACTTCTAAAAAAATCTTATTTTCAATCTGCATTCTGATCTTTTTCACTCTTTGACATTTGTATTGTTTCATTTTATTCTCTTTGAGCTCATAGGGAATTATCTGTGTGGTTGGCATGGATCTCCTCATGTTTTTCTCTTGGGTTTAGATGACTCAGAGACCATATGCTGTTATTGTCTTAGTTGCATCTGACTATCTATCTGACTATTACGATGGCAAACCACTTAACCTCAGATTGCTCCATAGAGACTGTTTCTGAATTATTATATTTCTCTGCTCTGAAAATCTGCTTTGAATGTGTTGCATGTTCACGTTTGAAAACAAACATTCCTTTTGCAAGTTTACATCCATTACTAAAGTCCATCTTTAAGTGACATGCATGCTCCACTTTCAGCCAAAAAGTTTGAGTAGAACCTGATACCTCTCTCAGGTGGATGTTTTCCTTCTCCTTCTGGTTTAATATCACCTCCAGGTGTCCCAGCTGTGCTTCAGCCTCTGCGATACGCCTGGCTCGCTCTTGCTCTTCCTCATCTGACGCTCTTCCTGAGGCTGGGGGAAGTCCTTTACTCTGCAGCATCTCCAACAGCTTCTTTATGGACTCGTCTCTGGCTCCTAGCGTCTGTTTCTGCGTCTCAATCCTCAGCTCCATCTCTTCCAGTGTCTTCCTCAAGAGGAAGAGCTCTTTGGCCTGACGGTCGTGTTCGGCTTGGAGTCGACGGAAGTTCTCCTCGGTTAGCTCGATGGTGGTGAAGTGCTCACCAACACTGACCCGCGACCCGCCCTGATGCTGGAGAAGATGGTTGAGATCACGTTGAGTCCTCAACTCATCCTGTAGGGCCTGGATGGTCAACTGGAGGTGCTGGAGAAGGAAACAAAAGCAGAAATGAACAAAACAGGCACTGGGATCCTCATGTAGACAATAATCAGAAGGTATCCTCAACCAGACCCATTCAGAAAGCCATCTTTTGATATCAGAAATGTTAGGTTAGATTTGGAAAAAAGGTTATATAGACCTCACTGTGATGTATAAACATATTGCACTGTGTCCTCCTAACCAGGTGTGGGGCAACAGGTTTCCAGCATCAAGCTATTTTTCTGTTCTTGAGTAAAGTTCAAAAGCTGAAAAGTTACAAAAGCCAATCAGAACGTAATTGATGTTGGAAAAAAAGTGTTGTAGTCGTTAACTAAAACTACACTATTTATTTATTTAGAATTTGATATGAAATAACTCTGTTATAAGATGAAATATAAACGTTGGATTAAAAATGTAAACTTAAAAAAATGAACATTTGAAAATGTTGCCTTGACAAATAAAATAAAATAAGTTTAAGCTGAAGTACTAAAAATACTAAAACTTAAGCTGAAATTGAATTAAATAAAACAAATAAACAAACAAAACAAAAGCACATAACAAAATGACTAAAACTTCAACTAAAACTATTAAAAACTGTTTTGGTCATTTAAATAAAGTAATAAAATTAAATATAAATGTCAGATTAAAAATTTTAACTTAAAAAAGGAAAATTATAAATGTTGCCTTGTCAACTAAAATAAATAAGATTAAGTTGAAGTACTAAAATTACTAGTTAAAATTGAAATAATTAATAAAGAAAAAACTAATAAACATAACAACAGCACATAACAAAATTGCTCAACTTTAAAATTAAAATGAAAACTTTTAAAATAAAAGCTAATTTTAAATATTAATAAATACTATTATACTATATATATACATAAAACAGCACTGATTTAGACCAATGAAATTTCACTTTGGGCGGGGCTAGAATTTATAGCCTATAGCACTGCTGCGTTGTACCTGGTTTGAGTACAGATTACAAATGAATTTTGCATTCATAATTCACAATGACTTCTATTTTCCATTTGACTGCTAATTATGAGTGAGATCAATATTAAAAGGTTAATCTTTAATAGCTAAACTGACCAATTTAGCAATATCTGGATGTATATCTTATTAAATGTATCCAAATGAAGGGTACAGCGGGAAAACCACAGTGAGGTCTATACTAGGAGAGGAAACGGGAAAGGATAAGGTTTCTCTTGAGAAAACACTAACTACCGTAATAACTCCTTAAATAAGGTTAATGACAAAGAACTTTGCTAGAAATAGCCACAAGATAATGGGGATTTCGGGTCTACGTGGCACATGTGGCGCCTTCGGCAGAATGAGAGAGTATATGGGCCCAGAACTGGATCAGAAAATTCACACTCATGCCAGGAAATTTAGATCATTACACATCCTTGCGCTATCACAAACAGAACACACAATTCTGACAGAAGAACAGGTTCAGTCGAGGATCACAGGCATACTTTTGATCAGGATTTTAGTAAAAGATCCAGCTATTTAAGGCCCGGCTAATGCGGCTATACCCCGTCTTAGCTAATCTTGAAGGAACATGGAGGAGAAGATAAGGGAAAATGTTCCTTATTGAGGCTGTTCTTATATAATGATCTGATCCATTTAAAAGTGATCATTAAAATAGCAATGGTCTCAGATCAAGCTAGTAGGAATGCACTGATATAAAAATTTTAGCTGACTTGCCAATGAAATCTATGTTTCGCCTGTTTTTTTGTTTTTTTTTCTTCAAATTCAGTCAATTCAATTTACATTTATTTGTATACCACTTTTTACAATACATATTGTTTCAAAGCAGGTTACAGAAAAATGAATTAAGCTATACGTTGGTATTGTAAAATAAACTATTGAAATCATTTTAGTTAATTGAAATTAAACTTTTGAATTAAACTTAAAATATTAGATTAAGAAAATTAAACAAAAATTTGAAATATTACATTGGCAACAAACTGAAATAAAATATGTTTAAGAGCTAAAATGACTAAAACTAAAACTGAAAAATAAATAAATAAAAGCTAAATTAAAATATTTCTTAAAAAAACAAACAAGTAAAAATAACAAAAGCAAATAATAATATTGCTAAAACTTAAACTAAACTTTGAAACCAAAAATTATTTAATTATTTCATATATTAATTCAATCATTTATATATTGCTAAATGCTATAATAGTTTAGAATAATACAAACATAACCCTGCTCTTCATCAAAAACATTGTAAAATCATGTCCCATTGAAAATGGTAATTGAAATCTGGTTGAAACCTAGAAATTAAAATGTAAACTTAAATAAAAAATACTAAATAAAATAAAATAAAATAATAAAAATACTAAATAAAATAAAATAATAAAAATTTAATTAAATAAAAATAAAATAAAATAAAATCTGCTTCCGATATTGGCCTAAAAAGACTAACACAACTAAAAATCCTAATATTGGCTGAAACTGGTCACCGTTATTGTGCATCCCTAGTAGATAAGAACAACACTCAAAGAAACCCATGAGATCAGAATCTATGGATCAGGTTTAAGGTACAGTCTGGTTTTGTTTAAAGATCAGGGACACATTTCACGCCAAGCGTGCGGTACCATGTTCTGCACACGCTAGCGGTGGCGAACATGACAACAAACCTTTGTTCTCCTGGCGTCCAACAGGTGCTGCATGATTGTGGAGTGCAAAAAAACAGAAACAATGAAACAGCAGAGTGAGTGCAAAAGGAGATGGACTAAGCAATGACACACAACAAAAACAAACTGATAGCATTATTCAAAGGATTCAATTACAAAGAATAATGAGGCATTTTACGTTCAGGACACTGCATACAAACACATTGCTAATGGAAAAACCATAACAGAATGGAAAATACAATTAAAGACCAGAGGAAGTCATAAAGCTAATGTGAATGATCATTCTGGAAAGATGTCAGTTATTAAACAGGATAAATGCGCTGTGATTTATTTGTGTTGTGGCTTTGTAATGCCTTCCTTTGACCAGCAGAGGGAAGGGAAGTGCTGTTTCAGAGACAGGAGTGAAGTGTGAGCTGGCTTGTGCCAGCCTGTCTTAGTTCCAGATCAACGGGCACTCAGTCTTATGCAAGAAATGCCGTTTTGGGCTGGTACACTTCTGCCATTATACATTCCCTTCACACAGAGACATACACACACTATAAACACAGAGAACTCATGCAAACTGCTAAAACAACATCATTTTATTGTGTTTGATATTTGATAATGCATACATAGGGCACATAATGCATATGTACATACATATATATGTATGTATATATTCATGTATGTGCGTGTGTTTATATATATATATATATATATATATATATATATATATGTGTGTGTGTGTGTGTG
>NW_015633170.1:518552-520354 GCF_001515625.1 Sinocyclocheilus rhinocerous
GTGTATATATATATATATATATATACATATACATATACATATATATATGCATTCAGACTTTTTGCACTGATATATTATTTCATGAAAAATAGATAATGTCCAAGACAGATGATACATAATAGATAAATAATGTCCAAGTCACATTTCACCCTAAAATTTCACCCTCAATTCTTTTTTTTGTTCCCAGCACAGAATAAAAAAACGAAAATGTTAATTGCGAACACACACACACAGATCAGGTTTTCATGCTATTTTAAGTCTTATTTCGATGTAACAAAGTGGTTAAATCTAAGTGTGATACTTTTTAATTAGTCTTCCCATTAATGCAATTATATTGTTCATTGTTCATTCTGATTCGAGAACTTGCATTAACACAAGAGGCGGCCAATCACAGCCAAACATAACCAGTTATATCAATCATATCGCGATGGAGACATTGCCTCCTCTCACGTGACTTTCCGCCATTTATTCTCAATTACCCCACCACCACCAAATTCACCGCATGCTATGGTGGGGTCTGTTAAAACTCAATGTACTCAAGGGAGGCATGACAGAAGCAGATTTCTGCTGAAACTTTACCTGCTGGTGTTGCTGTTGGACAATGTTTTGTTAGAAAAATTAGTGATTTATACACTTTTTAATGTTATATTTTGTAATATTTGCATTGTTTTATTTTTGTTCGTACATATACACATACATGTACACATATATATAAACATTATGTTTAGCTCCAAAATTCTAATTACAGTAATGCATAATTTTTATGTTTGATTTTGAATGATCTTAAAACAAGTCCCACTGTATTTAAGCAAAATATAATTTCTTATTTCTTTATTTTGATCTAGGTGTCAAATATGACCTGGGTGTGGTCTTGGCAGGTTTTGTGCGATTCACTCATCCTTATAAAATGTAACTACAGTACCAATATTCTTTCTTTAAAAATAACTAATTGGCTTTTATGACTGCCGCCTGCACTCGTTACCTCTTAAAGACTCGAATGCAGCTGTAGGGAATCGTGTGCGTTTACCGCAGGCACATTAGCAAATTAATTCAGACTCCTTAAACAGACACACGCACGACTGCAAGCAAACACACATAAAATCAAACACGTGCACTTGTTTATCCCAGATAAATGCTACAGATGCACGTGTAGATATGCACGGCACACTCGAAAACAGAGGAGATGAGACTCTGGCTAATTAAATTTGTCGACCAAATAAACTCTCTATTTCTACAGCTCTATTTCTGTTGTTTTCACTCTTCAGCATAGATTGTGTTTCCTTCAGCACAGGAAGTTTACTGAGGACACAGGACATTTGTCTCTCTTTCTCTTCTGTCTATCTATCTCCTTCCCAATTCCTTATCCTCTCCTCCTTCTCTTTCCATCTCCGATCAATAATCTGTCTTGGCTGGCAAAGAATTCAAGGAAACGGTCCAATTATTCCATTTGCATAATTACAACAGTTTGCAAACAGCCACAATCCCGGGTTGCAAAACGGCGGCTAGAATAAACTCCATTCCTTACGACCGGAGATATATGGGGTTGTTGTTCAAGTGCATTTAAAGGGAACACTCACCCAAAAATAAAAAAATTCTGTCATCATTCACTAACCTTCATGTCACCCTTGGAACAATAATAGAATTTTCATTCTTGGGTGAACTGTCCCTTTAAGAGCATGAGGTTTGAGTAGAGTTAGCTGAGTCATTCAGAAGTGTTCAACTTTCATGTTGTGTGTGTGTGAGGAGCTCTCAGACGCACTGAAGCATAGGCAGCCATGAATATGTATGTATGGGGGGGGGGG
>NW_015633170.1:520626-524795 GCF_001515625.1 Sinocyclocheilus rhinocerous
CGTGGAGGAGAGCTGGCAGCAGGTGAGGAAGCATCCAAAGCATCCATGAGGAAGCCCGCATCACTTCCTCTCCCGCTCATTACTCATTACCCCCATTATTATCACAAATGTTTCAGCTTCATGCATCCAAGAGAGAAACAATTTTTCAGTCAATTTGTCATTCTGTGGACAAATTTAATATCTCTGCATATTGAATCTTTATGCTGTGTTTAAAACATCTAAAAGAGAAAAAAAAAAACGCATTAAAAAAATTTCAATGTTGCATGTGTTTTGGACATGGTGTCATTATAGTACCACCGTATTCTTTCTTGGAGTATCCTATCTTGGAGTAACATACACTGTCATTCAAAAGTGTTTTTGAAAGAAATGAATGCTTTTATTCATGCAAAATTGTTACTTTTATTTATGCATTAAGTAAAGACATTTCTAATGTTACAAAAGATATCAATTTTCATTAAATGCTGTTCTTTTGATTTTTCTATTCATCAAAGGATCCTGAAAAACTGTATCATAATTTCTACAAAAATATTAAGCAGTTTTAAGATTAATAATAATGAGAAATGTTTGTCAAATCAGAAAATTAGAATGATTTCTGAAAGATCATGTGACACTAAAGACTGGAGTAATGATGCTGAAAATTCAGCTTTGCATCACAGAAATAAATTACACTTTAATATATATTTAAAAAAAAGTTATTTTTTTATTTGTAATAGTATTTCACAATATTACTGTTTTTACTGTATTTTTGATCAGATAAATGCAGCCTTGGTGAGCATAAAAGACTCAAAAACCTAAAAAATCTTACCGACCCCTAAACAGTGGTGTAAATAAAAATATAATAAAAATATATATAAAAGAATCACTTTACCTTAGTATTATTTTGTAGTACTACAGTTAGTAGTAAACAAGAAATGTGAAGAAATAACATCCAAATGAATAGGCATCTAAAGAACAATAATTGGATTAGGCTGGCTAGCTATACTGAGCTAATTTTACATTTTTCTGAATCAAACACTACAGGCCTCATTCATAAAACACAAGCAGAACAAATGTATGTCTTAAGTAATCCACAAAACCATTGTATTGAACTCAATCTGGCAATTTACATAAGAAGGCGTTATGTACAAATGGTTTTATGATTTACAAATCATTTTATTGCACTAGTGTTTGTGGCGCAATGTTTGTTGATCTTCATATTATGAACTGTAATGCGTTCTTGGTCTCGAGAAGTGAACAATCAAGCTCAATGTCCAAATCTTTGCTTGCTAGCCAAAGCAAATTTTAGGAACACAGATCCTAATACAACAGCTGGCATACACCAATAGTCCATATGCGCACACACACCTTCACATCCACCCCCATGACAGATGCTTCATCTTTCTGCACAACATCCATCAGCTCAGTCCAAATGTGGAAATATTTGGCTCTGGCTGTCAACCACCACAGTAAATGTTACTGCATCTCTAACCGAATGATTACATTGAAAGCCAAAACAACAGCTGGGATATAAATAATAGTATTAAAGCAATCAATTTTTCTAGCACTTCTTTTTTTTCACAAAACAATCTACCTGCATTGTTAGTCAAGATGTTATAAATCAGAAAGTTGTACATGACTATTTTCCAATCTCCCTGAATTAAATTACACATTCAGACATGTGTTACACATTTTTGTGCTACTGTACCTTTAATCCGTTATGATTAGCTAACCAGCATACTTCATTCAACATGATGGATCATGAGCTTAATATGTAAATGTACATGGTCATATGTTAAGCTGTTCATGCTGTGACAGGACTATAGCGACAATAGCTAATTTTGAGGGGGAAATGCATGAAATCATTTACAATAAGACTGGTAATGCATATTATGACAGTAAAAGTATTTATTTTGATTTCATGCTCACTTGAAACTAAATGTAAATCATCCAGAGGGACAGGATAAATTAAAGCAATAAGCCCCAAGAAGCCATGGTTTACAGTGAATTTATAACAGCTAAGGGGCGTTAACCCCCTTAGCTGTTATAAATTCACTGTAAACCACGGCTTCACGGGGCTTACTGCTTTTATAAAATGGTTATTCCATATATGTAGTAAGGTTTCACAAAATAAAAACAATGTAAACAATGTAGTTCCTCAGAAACGGTTGTGGTTCCAACAAAGTGGTTGCCGAGCAACAAACAAATGTAAACAAAGGTGTATGTTTGTAGAGTAATTTACAACAGCTTCGAACTTGGCTCAACCAATCAGAATCAAAGACCGGAACTATCCGTTTTATAAAAATAAATACTGATAAATATGTGACTGGAACTAATTAAAAGGCAGTAAAAAAGAGAAGAAATATTAGAATGAATGAATGAATGAATGAATGCATTTGTGACTGGACAACAATGAAGAGGAAGTGAAAAATATATTAATAAAAGTAAAATAAATACTGATAAATTTGTGACTCAACCACAATGAAATGTGAGTGAAAAAATCAGTAAATATCAATAAAAATAAATAAACAGTGATACATTTGTGACTGGAACATGATGAAAAGGGAATCAAAAAGAAAAACATTTGAAATATTAATTAAAAATAATAAATAAACAATGATATTTTTACTGGACCACAATGAAAAAGATGTGAAAAAGCAACAAAAAAAAAAATACCAAGAAATATTATTTAAAATAAATAAATGATACATTTGTGACTAGACCACAATGAAAAAGGAAACAGCTGAAAAAGTAATTAAAAAAATAATTATACATTTGTGACTGGACCACAATGAAAAGCCAGTGAAAAAAGAAAAAGAGAAGAAATATTTCATATTTAGATAGCCAAAGCCACTAAACACCTCAGGGATTATCACCGCTGCATGCTAGGAAACAACAAACGCTCACACACTCACACAGATACACACACACACACACCATTGCTTAGCAGTACATGCTAAAGATCAATAACCACAATCTGTGCGGGAGCAACTGTAGTTAATGTTCTTCCCCACAATCACCCCCCACACACACACACATTTATTTATAGTCTCGTTAATCACAAAACTCAGTGGCTAGAAAACTGCATTTCCTCTCTATTTTTTAAATCTTCACTCGTCTATCACAGAGTGTTGTTTTGCTAATCTGTCTTCTAATTCCCTCCGGCCACTACTTCCCCTCGCAAATGTGCTTTTCACCAATCCATCCATCCCTATTTAGTTTCCATCGCCGCTCTAGACTGGTAATAGCGAGGAATGCATGTGAAAAATCACTGATTAAAGAATCAGTGTCTGTGCCTTGGATTTAGTTTTTAGCAATTAGTTTGAACAGGGAAAGAATGCGATCGAAGATCATTACTTTGTTAGCCGTGACATCAGGGAACAGAGGCCTCACTCCTACCCATGATTCCCTTCTTTTGGCTTAGTCATGCCAGAAACAGTACAGAGACAGATCTCTCACAGAAAAATAAAGAGAAATCGCAAATATATCACCACAGAAATGGACCACGTGCCTTTTTAATCTTTTAGAAGGCACCTTTTTAGGATAATTTGAAATAAAGCAAAATTTATGAGATTGTTTTATTGCAGGTTTTGAAATAGGTTAATGAAACATAATTTTGACCAACAGTTTTAAAGAGTTTTGTCTTTCCTCTGATTCACTTATATATTCAGCTGTTTTTTGCAGTCTTCGGTCACTTTTGACCGGAGATTTTTACATTTTGATTTTTTTTAAATCGTAGCTTCACCAGAATGGTGCGAAACTTGGTGACTTTTATGGCACTTGGTATGTGAACACAAAAAAAAACTTGAGGGCATGATTCGAAAAAGCTAAGTGGTCGTAAAAAAATAGTCACACTCATGGACATGGTCTTTTGTCAAAAATACAGAAAATTTTTGTGTGTACAATCTACAAATCCCTCACAATGCAGAAAAAATTGCACAGCAATGAAGGGGTGAAACTCTAAAACATCTAGAGTGCAAAATCAACACACCAACTCACACACGGACGCGCGGACACACACTTGTACACACACACACCTATGAACTGGTGTGACTGTAACACTGCAACTATGTAAAATAAAATCAATAATTCAACTACAATGCAGTAAAAAAGTGGACAGCAAGGAAGGGGTTACACTCTAAAACATCAAGAGTGTAAAACAGATACATCCACTCACACACACTTACTTACAC
>NW_015633170.1:525216-544518 GCF_001515625.1 Sinocyclocheilus rhinocerous
ATAAAAACAACTAGGGAATTCACAAGCCTCTCTATAGAGTCCTATACAACAATCTAGTGTTACACCATGAAATTACAGGTTTTTCTTTTTTTGCTCTCACCAGGAGGTGCTATTCTGCCTTCAAAAATCGGATTTTAAAGGTTTAGTCTCTATTTTAATCTGAAATACTGCATTAATTGAAAAATAATAATAAAAAAAAAACAGAAAAAAGATGTTTGTACTATTTTCAATGGGTAAAATGTATCATAATTATTGCATAAAAATTAATTAGTAACACAAAATTCTCTCAAAATACAAAAGAAAAAAGAAAAAATATTATTGAACAAAAATATATTAGATTGATTTTACTGAAGAAGAAAAAAAAGTTACATTTCAGGTGTCCGGTCACTTTTGACCGCGTAGACCATGAGTGTGATTCCCAAATGAGGAGCGCACAAGGTTAAGATGCTTAATCACACTTGAAGAAAAAGCTAATTTACTGTACTCTAGAAGAAAAATCTTATGTTTTTCTGCATAAATATAAAACAGAACTGTACCAAGGTCACTTGAATTAGTTGAAACAATTGTTTAATTCTTTATATAAGATACTAACAGCTTGCAAATAGCTTTTACTTTAAAAAATATTACATATGCATGATCTCCAGGATTTTTAAAACACTACCATAAGTTTGGGTTCATCTTCTGCTCACCAAGGCTGCATTTATTTGATAAAAATACAGTAAAAACAGTAATACTGAGAATTATTACAATTTAAATTTGTAAGCTGTTTTCTAAGAGAACACATTGTAAAATGTCATTTATTGCTGTGATGCAAAGCTGACTTTTCTGCATCATTACTCTTCAGAGTCATGTGATCTTTCAGAAATCATTTTAATATGCTGATTTGATGCTCAAGAAACATTTCTTATTATCAATGAAAACAGTTGTGCTGCTTAATATTTTTTGTGGAAACCATGGTACTTTTTTCAGGATTGCTTGATGCTTGAAAGTTCATATAAGCATTTATTTGAAATAAAAATATTATAAAATGTCTTTGCTGACCCTTTTGATCAATTGAATGCATCCTTGCTGAGCAAAAGTATTAATTTTCTGCAGACATCAAATGTCAAATGATTTGTCAAATGATGATCAAGCAGTTTGATGGACGTTGCCACTGCGGTCTGATTTGGCTTATATGTGTCGACTGGATGGTTGAGTTTCGAAAGCTGTTGCATGTTAAACTGGCGCAGAGAGCCGTAAGCTTCCTCAGACCTCTGGATCAGATGCCAAAGGTGCTCTGTGGAGAGTCATGTCTCAGTTACAGCACATGCCCACGCTAGCACTGTGGATGAAATGAGCATGTTCATTTAAATGCTAATATTCTGGTTGTATAGCATTAGATTACGCCCTAGATGATTTATAACAGCACGAAATGTCAGGTTAGATTCTAATTACTACAAAATGGACTAGATTGTACAAGATAGCATCATGCAAGCCTGAAAATGCACTCTGTGCAGAATTATTATAGTACACTAAAACTGAAACCATAAAAACAGTACATTATATATATTTTTTATCTTAAACTTATTTCATTTCAGCTAGTTGCAAAATTTTTCGTTTTCATTCTTGACTTGATGTAATAAAATAACAACCTGAAATAAAATTCATAAAAACTATATAGACATTTAAGACTATAGACATTTAAGAACATTTAAACTAGTAAAAACATTAAAACACACAACAAAAATACTAAAATGAACAAAAATTAAATAATTAGTTCACCCAAAAATGAAAACTCTGTCATTAGTTACTCAACCTCAAGACCTTTGTTTATCTTAGATTAAATCTGAGAGCTTTCTGACCCTCTGTAGACAGCAACACAACTGACACGTTCAAGGCCCAGAAAGGTAGTAAGGACATCGTTAAAATAGTAGACATTCAATAGTAATGTTATGGAGCTACGAGCAGGGTTTAAATTGGGCCGGGGCCGTCCGGGGTTTGAGGCCGGGCACATTGACTCTGGGGCTCGACATTAACGCTTCATTATCGCCAGACAAGTAGGCATGCTGAGGTAAAAATTCAAAATGAAAAGTTTTTATATTTAAAATACAGTTAGTTAGGCAACATCACACAACGTTTTCACCATTACGACTGTTTAATAGTTCAATAAACAGTTCAATAAGCAAGTACAATAATATTAGGTCACTTACATTTTAGGCGTAACCACAGCGCATCTCACAGCAACCAGCCGATTCATTGCTGAATGATTCCGTGTTCTGAGCGAATCGGTTGAGTCAAAGTTTCATTAGCCCATGCATAAACATCTGATGAATCTGCCGTTTGAACGAATCGTTTGAATGAACGACTCAATGACTCACTCATTAAACGCTCACTACTGGCACCTACTGGCGTTTTAATTTAGTTTAAAAGTATTTAATTGATTTTTCCGTACATTTCTGCCATATGTGCATTGACTGACAGTCACCACTGATAAGCTATCACTAAATATTGTAGAAACTTAATTTGCTGTAAAGTTGCTTTGCAACGATTTGTATCGTGAAAAGCGCTATACAAATAAACTTGAATTGAACTGAATTGAACTAAACCTGAAATAAAACTCAACTAAAATTAAAATGAAAGCTGATCAGAAACTGATTCATAATATGAATAAAAACTATAATCACTCTGTAGTACCGTGAGATGTGGTTCTGAGATGCTAGATGACAACAGAAAAGTGGTTTATTAATTTATCATTAAATTAATAATTAAATTCATGATATAAATCTGGTCTTTCCATTAGCTTTCTCAGTCATGCTGAAACATGCTGTGGATCATTATTCTCCTCGATACAATCGTGTTTAAACACAGGCCATCAAATCTTGTTACTGTACAAATCAAAAACAAGTCAGCCCCCACTAATCCTTTTTGTATTGGCTTTCTTTCAGGCACCCGAGGGGCCGAGAAATTGAGAAAGCAGAAAAAGGAGGCAGAGAAACGGAGGAGGAGACAGAGAGAGAGAAAAAGACCTCAAAATAACCAACCACACTTGAGCTAAACTAGCCCATAATACCGCAGGACATTCTCACTCATCCGTTCACCTCACCTCTGAGTCCTGAGCTACAAAAGAGCCATTAACAGCAAGCACAAGCCACCCAACGGATGTACCCCATCATCATTCATCAAAGCCCAGCTATTAACAGCACGGAAACCATCAATCTAAGACGAGAGGACCGTTTTAGAAGAACTAGACTAAGATCAAGAGGTTGCTAGACTATTTACATCAATGCCTTTTCTCGACCCACTGACCAAAAGGATTTACCAGACTTAATGGAAGGTCAAAAGCAACATTATTACAACCCTTTTCAGATTAATTTTATTCATGCAAAGTACCATTTATTCTTAAAGGGCATTAAAAAAAAGTATCAAGCATAGAATTTCCTGCCCTGTATTTACACTACCCGTTTAAAAAATAAATTGGGGTCAGTAAGATTTTTTAAATTAATCAAAAGTGACAGTAGAGACATTTCTAATGTTATAAAAGTTTTCAGTTTCAAATAAATGCTGGTTTTTAACTTTACATTCAACAAATAATTCTGAAATAAAAATGTATTAATATTTCCACAAAAATAAAAGCATAATATTGATAGAATGATTTCTGAAGGATCATGTGACACTAAAGACTGGAGAAATGACGCTAGCTTTATATCAAAGTAATAAATTACATTTTAAAATATAGAAATAGAAAACAGTTATTCTAAATTTTAATAATATTTCACAATATCCTGTTTTACTATATTTTTGGTCATTTTAAGTGCACTGAATCAAAATTATGTTTTAAATGGAATAATAGCCTGCTGAGAAAAAGTAACCTAAACCAAAGATGGTTTGCTGGATTAATCCCAATTTAAGATGGTTGTAGCTCTTACTCTGAATTCAGAATAGTACACTAGAATACTAGTGTCTCAGTATTTCTGCCATACTGTATATGGGAAGAATAGTAAGAGTAGAATGCTTTACCAATTTTAGCCCACACTGTAAAAAAAAATCTGTGACATTTACGGTAAAATACCGGCAGCTGTGGTTGCCAGAACTTCACCGTTAAAAATATGGTAGAAACATTTTAGGTCTTACAGACTTACAGAAAAAAACGTATTTCATTAACTGATGTAATGTTAATAAACCAGCATATTGAAGTACTAATATCTGTTTTAAACCATTGAAATGCTGATAACCACCAAAAACAGGTGGTGATGAGAAAGTCACATGTTGAATCAAAGCTCATCACAATCAGCTCTTCCAAAAACTGAGAAGGGAAATACTAATATATATATACACAGAAGGTGCACAGTGTCATTCACACAAACACTAAACACCATCATGGTAACACAGATGATACTGAAATAATGCAATAAACATTAACTTAACAACATTAGATGTAAGATAAAACACTAATGTACACAACTGATTAAATTATACAATGACATTTTCTTTTCCACTGCCAAAAAACGTAATTTTAACAGTATTTTACTGTAAAATTACATTAAATATAATTACAGTTATTCACCGTATATAGTATGGAAACTTACTGATAACCAATTAACAGGTTTTTATTGTAGCATTTTTACAGTCTTTTACTGTTAAAATCACAATAATTTTTTACAGTGCAAGCTTAATCATCTAAAAATGGCCAATACCCCTTTAAACCAGAAAACAGACCAGTCAGACTAGGCTGGAGACCAAATAAATCCAGCAAACCAATTTAATCTGGTTCAAGCTTTTTTGTTTGTTTGATGGCATATAATTTACTGCCTAATCTTTCTTGTAAATAGCATGTGAAACAGTAGGTTTTATGCAAAATAAACGTTCCAATCGGTTTGTTGTCACAAGACCTCACTATGATGCATGTTTAATTCAGCGAACTGCGTTTACTTATTAGCTTTGAAATAATTAGATTTTTATCCAATTCTGTCTTCTGTAAATAATGACTTTATCACTCTGGCAATGCAAAAGTCAACTTTTGCATTATGGGATGCAGCATCCCATAATCTGTGCTCTAATTGCATACTGCACATTTTGCAAATGTAGTATGTCAAGAGTATTTCATTCATAAAATCTGCATACTGGGCATGCTATACTTACTATGCACAGTATGCTTCATATGGCATTCTGAGCATCCCAAGTGATACCCTGTGACGAAGGATCCTTCCCTGATCAGCATCACCGCGGCCCACCTTTCGCCTGCCTACCTCCAGAATCACAGCAGGAAGGAACATGTGGCCACGAGGAGGGGTGTGAAAATGAAGCACTGCTAACAGCATGTGATGACGTGCGCCTTATACTAATTGTGTCTGGTGACCACTGCTGTATAATCCAGCATGCCGTGTCTCCTTTGTGAAGCCGGTATCTTCAGTACATGCACAAGTGTCCTTGAGGTCCAGACGTGCTGGAGGACATGGATGGACTAGGCCTAGTGTACACTATAAGACTGAAGGTCAGCAAATACTGAGGATATTCTTGAAATTGCTTAGCACTGATTTGTACAGAATTAAAAAAAAAGATTTTCTTAAAGATTTCCATCTCCTTAAAATATTTGCTCTTGCAATTTCAATGGCTGTTGCTCACTGCTACTCTCTTGCTTGTTTAAAATGTATATATTTATTGTAGTGTCCAGAATACTAAAAGCATAAAAAAGAAGGCAAAAAAGGAGCATTTTGCAGAATAAATTTAAAATTTATGCTAAATATATATGATGAAAAAGGAAAATCTATATTTAAGGAAATATATATTTTTAAATTGAAAATATGCTTTGTTTAAACCTTAAAATGCCAAAATATATTACAATATATACCGTACTTCAAGGGGCAGAAATTTAAATACATTTAAAATTTATGCTAACTGTATGATGAAAAGACAATGTTGGTTCAGGAAATCAATTTTTTTTCAAATTAAAATATATATTTAGTTTAAACTTTCAAATTCTGAAATATATTACAATATGTACTTCAAGGGAAAAAGAGGAATTTCAAAAACATTGAAAATTTATGCTAAAGATATGATGAAAAAAAGGTTGATTAAGCAAATATATATTTTAAGTATATTTTGTTTAAACTTTTAAATGTTAAAATATATTACAATATGTACTTCGAGGGGCAGAAAAGCATTCTGTAAAGTAAATTTACAATTTATGATAAATATACAGTATGATGCTGGTTAAGGAAATTTTGAATATATTTTGAATAAACCTTCAAATGCTAAAATATTCACCTTAAAGTGCAACAAAAATGCCTTGTCAGTCTTAAAATACACTTAGATATGAATACAAAATGTATTTTTAAAATATATTTTGAACAACATAAATATATTTAGATAAAAAATGTAAAAAGGCCCATGAATATAAATAAATATAAACTATTAAAATATTATATTATATTATATAAAATATTATAAATAAATAAAACTAAATATTTATGTAAATATATTTTTTAAATCTATATTAATATAAAAATATAAACCGATATAAAATACCAATCATGTATACATTGCTTTATTAGCAAAATTAGTAAAATAGTAGACTTATTGTAATGATATCTGTCAGGTAGGGACATTTTATGTTTATGGTTAAACTGATGCAAACCATTTTATTTGTACCTACATTTTCATCTCTTTCTGGATACTGTGCTTCTCTTGGATCGTTTTTGTTTGCATATTTTGTTCATAAAGCCTCTTTGAAAAATATCACCAGGAGTCATTTTACATTTACATTTATGCACTTGGCAGATGCTTTTTATCCAAAGCGACCTACATTGCATTTAAAATGCACATTTTATGAGTGATTTGCAGCATTTATATTCAAATGAACAGATAAACAAATACATAATAACATGCATACAATGTCTGATCACGTAATCTTAACTCCAAGGGCTTCATAAGAAACCTCTTGCATGTCTAATCTTGTTACTTTCCACCACAGGGCACTAACTGTGTCACGGTAGCACTGTCACTGGATATGTACCTACAGCTCTGCTAATGTCCTTTCCCATTTTCTGGGCACTGCACGAACACACACATACACACGCGCGCACAGGTGTTTGCTGGGAGCTGTGGTGACACCATCCCGATTTAACCTTGAGGACTCAGAAGAAGGGACAGTATCACGCAAAGGAGAAATGAGACACACACACACACTTTCACAGATTGGCTGAGCATAAGCCTGTCTAACTTGCATATCCAATCTCATTTGTGTATTTCAGTGTCCCTGTTCCAGTATCCCCTGCATTGTAACCATGATTGCATTCTACGCCACACATCTGCTCCTCAATAGTGAGCTTGCAATAATTTTATATTTATGCAAACTAAATGCAAGGTCGTTTTCTCTTTTAATACAGAGCCATGAAATAATCAGAACATGCTGCTTCTTACATTTTTTCTTTTGAGAAACAACTGCTAATCTCAAATATGTCTCCTCTGGACTTTCAGAAAAGATCTCAACAATGTCTCACACTGTGCTCAGATTTAAAGAAGACCTATTATGCCCCTTTTTACAATATGTAATATAAGTCTCAGGTGTCCCCAGAATGTGTCTGTGAAGTTTCAGCTCAAAATACCCCAGAGATCATTTATTATATCATTTTGAAAATGCCTATTTTGAGTGGAAACAGAACAGCTGTCATGCATGTATCTTTAAATGCAAATGAACTGCTGCTCCCCGCCCCCTTTACTAGAATAGGGCTGTGCCTTTACAGCTCGTAACTCAGATACTCTGCTAAAAAAAAACGTCTGTTTGATTTTGATTATCATGTCTATTACGCAGAAATCATGCGTTTTTTGAACCATATTAGTTTAAACTTCTGATATACGGTTTTCTGAGTGCACACATCCGAAGCACACATGCACAGAAAGCGGCTGTCACACGGCAGGCGAGTACTAAACTAAGTGCTCTTTCATGTCTTATTGCGCTTATACTGTCAAATACACACAAGTTTATGTTAAAAACACACATGAGTTACAAAAACAGTCGATTATGTCTGTGAAGGTAAACAGCTAGGAAAGAAATTGCATGTTTATATTAAATCTGTGTGTCAGCAGCTTAATATACAATAAATAAATCAATAAATCACTGCTCTCGTCTCCTCTGAAGCTGTCAACCCAAATCCGATTTTTGTGCAAATCCGATTGAAATCCGATCATATTTAGATAGTCTGAATGGTAACGAACTACATGAAATCCGATTTGTGCAAATCCGTTTTGAGCTACATTCGTATGTGGTTTGGAATCCTATTCAAATCGTATTTCAGGAAATCCATTTCAGTCTGACCGGTCAGATCGGATTTAGTGTAGCTTTTTCACGTTCTCACGCCACGTAAAACGTAAACACGTCAGACGTTTTTGTAGAAAATATAATAAATGTCTTTGCAGAAACAAGCTTGTGTTGTTGCGAACTTTAAGTCAAGTAGAAAAAGACAATATACTGCTAGTATACTCACCTCTTTGGGAGTTGAAACCAGCGGAGATGGCAGCACGGAATAAAGTCGCACATTCCAGCTACCTGGCTGCGTTTCTGATGCTGCCTCATAAGATGAAATCCATAATAATAATAATAATAATCCAGCGTGATGGCAACATGTTGCCATGTCGTAAGACAACATCTGTATTGCAAACTGTATTGCTGTTATTGTTGTTTTTAGCGTAGGCATAACAACGCAACGGCATTGTCATAGTAACCAACGCACATTCAGTAAAACGAAAGAGCGCGTATGGACACAAAAATCGGATATGAACAGCTGCAATACACTGTGTGGACAGTCAGTCACTGTCCACCGGATATGCACAAAATCGGATTTGGACTGACAGTCTCAACGAGGCTATAGTGTTCTGTGCTCGTCAGTGCAACCAAAGACAGAAAAGTTAGCATGCTTTGCTTGAACTTTCACCATGGCATTAGAACTGGTACATCGTTGTCGCTTGTGAAACACAATGGTGGCACCATGGGTGGAAACGTGCAGATTAAGAGGCGGTAATATTATAATAAGATCCCCTCTTTTTACGTCACGGGGGGAGCGAAATCTGAGCGGCTCATTTTTCACAAGCTTGCAGAGAAGGGCTCCTTTTTTTACATTTCCTGGGTTGGTATATGCACCGGGGACCCAATTACAGCACTTCAACAAGGAAAAAGCTAGATTTTCATGATATGTCACCTTTAATAGTAGAGATATTAGTAGAGATATATTAATCTCGCTTTGTCTCATTAGTGTCTGTTTTTAAGAAACTTCAATCAATCTTAAAAATGAAGTTTTTGCAATGATACCATAGAAGAACCCTTTTTGGTTCCTCGAGGAACTTTTCAGCGAACAGTTCTTAAAAGAACCAGTTTTTCCTTATTGTGAAGGACATTTTAATAATCTAAAGAACTACTTCTATTATAAAGAACCTTTTGTGCGAAGAAAAAGTTCCATGGATGTTCTTCATGGATCCATCAACGCCAATAAGGAACCTCTATGTTAAAGAGTACGTGAGAACTAAATCTCCTGAGCAATGAGTGTGATTTTATCCTGTTCTTCAGGGCTGTATTTGCTCCAGGTCATTCAGGTTATTTAGATGTCAATTGTTCACTACAATTTTCAAATAATGTATTTGCCCAGGGCTTTTATTAAGCCACTACAATGTTAAATTTGCCTTGTGTGTAGAAACTGACCTGTTGATAATCAACTTCCTCACAAGCTTCAGTTTCTAGTGACCTAAGACAGAATCTTCAGCAACACTCCGCCGTATTTTGCATCATCCCTTCTTTCTTCAATTTCATTAAGAAACCCATTTTCACCCCAGGACTGCTAATTTATGCATTCTGTAGTCTTCATCTCCACCGATGTCTTTCAGACATACAACCTGAATACATGAACTTTACATGGGGTTATCTAGAAAATGTGATAGTAATTGAAATGATTCACTAGTTATTTGCAAGGAAATTATGTCTCTACACATGCAGCCTAGAAACTGAATATTTCAGCAAATGGCTTATTCCAGCTATTTATTTTAGTTAAAAGAATTTTATTTTCTAACAAAACAGTCGCACTACAATGACACATTACGTGATACGGGGGAATGAACTCCGCCTGCTTAAAGCTTTTTTTTTTTTGCATGCATTATCTGCACTGTTTTCACATCCAAATCTATTGCACAAAGGAATTATGCAAACGTAACTGCACAAACATGGTCAAAACAGTGCATAACGATGTTTGCACAATCTAGACACCAGAACCGGCTCTTGAAAATGCATAAAGTGCATTTGGTTGCACTGTGCATCAGGAAATAGGCCTCTTCACTGTCATTTGATCAATAACTGCTGCCAAGATCACTAGAAAATGTTCACAAACATCTCTTTTAATTAAACCACGCCAATAATTGCAGTAGGCAAATTTACTTTTGTGCATACAACACAATAAGTCTAATTTGCATAGAAAGGAGAACTGTTTGTGTTGAAATGAATGGCAATGATTTAATTTAAATATGCATTGAAACCTAAACTCAACAGAGTTGTTTAGTGAGATGAATGCGAAACACAACACAACTGTGTATTTGCCATGAGCGCTTAGTAATAAAATGTCACTAAATTCCAATGTGAAATACAATGCAGCCAAATGCAAGACTCTTGATATGGTCTTTACGATATACAAGATCCGTATGGTGAAAATGCCATATGGTGCCTTAGAGGATGGGTGGATAGAGTAACAGAGAACAAGATGGAGGGAGAGGACATAGGATGAGGAAGAGAGAGGAAGAAGCACAGAGTGTGGATGTGTGACAGGAAAGGAGCCAAAAAGAGAGCGGGATGACAGAGACAGAGAAAAAGAGACAGTGTTAGAGAAGACAAGGAATCAGATGAAGGAAAACAAAGTCTCTCAGACAAGCATTTGTCCTCGACATTTCTTCGTCTCCAGGCCTCGTGCAGCATGCTGACAGAGTGTGATTTAACTAGGCCACTGCCCTACTCTCAAAAACACAGATGGACAGGACGAGGTGAGACTGTGAGAAAACAAATATCTCCGGTCCACAGCTGTTGAATACATGAGAGTAATCTTGAACCATCACACATTTTTGTAGGTATTTAATCAATAAAGTATGAGAGGTCTTTATTTCTTTAAAGAAATAGTTTTATATTTATCCATTATTTTTAATTCGATTATGCTATTCGCAATGCTTGGAACTGAATTCTTTCCCTCATTTAAGGCCGGTAAGTACAAACTCTTTGTCTTTTTGTTCCATTTTCAAATACTTTTTGACTTCAAATTAAAATTTGTTAATTAACCTTGTAGCTGGTTGGCTTGGTTCATGCTTGTGACTGTTGTAATGGAGACGGTTTTAAAATCCCTTTGGGAATAATGGACGGAAAGAATATCTACAGAACCAAGACTGCTGAAAAAGTGGGCAAGGCACTGTTGCACTCTATAGCAACTCGACAGATTAAATATAGAATTCATGTCATGTGCAGTCACACGTATGCAAATATATGCTATTCTGCAATGGCTTTGAATGAGTTATATTTTCAGCCAGGAACTGTCTAAAATGTGTTTCAGTATCTGTGGCTTTGGCGTGTCCACTGACAGAAAGCCACATCCGATTAAATGATGAAATATTAATGATTATAAGAGCTCTTTCCAGAAGTGCCACATAAAAGACGTACAACCCAAAGAAGAAATCAGCTGTGAATAGACTTAAAGAGCATGAGAGTGGGTGAAAAAAAAAAGAGTGAGAGCGTGATTACACAGTTGAGTGAGACACAGAACAGAGGAGAAGAAAGGAACACAGCCCACAGATGACACCAAAACTGGAGGCAGGAAGAGCAACCTTGGCAACACAAGAATTCATAGACAAGGCGTATCCCTCAAGTAGGCAACTTTTACTGATCGCCAGCTAATAAACTAGTCTTGAAGAGAAAGTTAACCCAAAATGAACATTCTGTCATCATTTATTCACCATCTCGTCGTTTCAAACCTGTATGGCTTTCTGTGTGACATGAATAAAAAAAAAGAGTAATTTTGACCAATGTTCATGCTACTCTTAATTTGTAAGAATTCACATTTTCAAATATTTTGTCATTAACTTTTATGTTCCACGGACGAAAGAAAAATCCTATGGATTTGACTAACATGAGGGTGAGCAAGCAATGACAGTTTTCATTTTTTGGGTTAAAGATATAGTTCACCTTAAATTCTGTCATAAATTATTCACCCTCATTCCAAACCTGTAAGACCTTCATTACACAAATTAAGATATTTTTGATGAAATCCGAGAGCTTTCTGACCCTATATAGACAGCAACACAACTGACACGTTCAAGGCCCAGAAAGGTAGTAAGGACATCATTAAAGTAGTCCATGTGACATCAAGGGTTCAACTGTAATTTTATGAAGCTACAAGAATACTTTTTGTGTGCAAAGAAAACAAAAATGCATGTGCATTTTTATTTTGATGAACGAAGGTCTTATGGGTTTGGAACGACATGAGGGTGAGTAATTAATGACAGAATTTTCATTTTTGGGTGAACTATATCTTTAAAAAAAATGTAAATGTAATAATGTAATGACATACGCTACTGTCCAAAAGTTTGGGGTCAGCTCGATTTTTTATGTCATTCAAATAAGTCTTTCAAGCTCACCAATACTTGATCAAAAATACAGATAATTTTAATTTAAAATAACGGTTTTCTGTTTTAACATTTTAAAATGTAATTGATTTCTGTGATTAAAAAAAGCCACATTTTCAGAAAACATTCTAATATGTTGATTTGGTGCTAAAGAAACATTTCTTTTTATTATCAATGTTGAAAACAGCCGCTTAATGTTTTTCTGGAAACAGTGATACAGTTTTGAACAGTAGTGTACATCATCAAAGCCATGAGTAGTAGACAATAAATGATCTATAAATGCCATAATGTATTATTTATACATCTTAGCAAAATTCACTCTTAATAAAAATAAAGGTTCCACAAAGGGTCTTACAGAACAATTTGATATTATTAGAGAACATTTTTAATTTCTATAGTTCTTTAGAAGGTTATCAGTGTACTGGTGCTACAAAAAAAAAAGCCCAGGAGGGTTTTTCCTCTGTGAATGGCTGATATCTAGGACAAATATAGTGATCTGGGGCCTCATTTATAAAACGTGCGTACGCACAGATTTGATCGTAGAGTGTGCGTACGCAAAAATCCCCACCAACGTTCATATTTATAAAAACGGTCTTTGACGTGGAAAAGAGCTTAGCGCCACGTCAGGGTCTGAGCAGACGTACGCACTTTTGTTTACCCGAGTTTTGAAAATATAAGCCATTCTTGGCGCTTGTAAAAGATTTGGACATTGTCAGGTGCTCTTTTATAAGTCAATGACATTAATTAGACATCGTTTACAAGGCGGAGATCTGAAACTGTTCAGCTGCTCACAATTTCAAGATCATTGCAATTTATAGATTTCACATCTAAAAGAGAGGCGTACGCACATTTTCTGTGCATACATTCGTTCTATGAATCACACGTATACGCACTTTGAGAAATGATCGTAAAATCAAATTTAGGATGCTTTCTATGCAGTATTTTATAAATGAGGCCCCTGAAGAACATATAATGCAACATCAAGAACTTATTCTCCAAAGAACCATTCAGCATCTCAAAAAGCCAAGAAATCGGGCCTTAATTGGAAGAATTACTGCAAATAATCTCTAAAGAACCCTTATTTTTACTCAGGCATAGCTCCTTATCATTCTGCATGTAAGGTAAGGTAACCATCCTAACCTGATTCTCCTCGTGGGTCACTCGCATCTGTTCTTTGAGAATTGACGTGCGAGCTGCCTCCTCTTTCCTCATCACGCGTTCTTTCTTCAGCTCGGGGCTCCAGAAGCTCTTGATGCTATTGGTGGAAGAGCCCAGCTTGCTGTCCTTCAGGTCCAGCTCCCTCCGTAGTAGCTCATTTTCCCTCTGCATGTCCCGCATCTGCGCTTGGAGCTCCAAAAGTTCACCTCCACTGCCCCTGACCGCCTGTCGCAGCAGGGCCGATGGCGTCCCCTGGTGGTGGAGCATAGACAGTGAGCCCAGATCTCCATAAGACAGCAGGTCGGCGTGCGGGAGTCCCACCATTGCGATATTAGGGGTGCTGCCCATGGCCGTAACCCGACCGCCGTACATCGCTCGACTCGTGGCCCGACCGAGCGTCAGGGTGCCTTTAGGGTAAGTAGCCGTGGATCCGACGCCTTCATGGTCGCTCAAGTACATTGGGCCAGATGTTGCGTAGGCAGCATTGAGGGACTGGATGTTTTCCATGGATAAGGTCTTGCTGCCCGAACTGCCACTGTTGGCTCGACGGTGGCCCAACCGAGGAGAGCGGGGCAGCCGTGGGGAGCGAGCAGGGCTGCCCTCGATGTGGCTGACGGCGCGCGCACTGCCATACATCTCCCGAGGTTCTGTAACACAGAGTCTGTAAGAAAAGCCCCTTCACGGATCGACAAGGGTGTTTATTGCATCCTAGAGAAGAGAAGAGAAGTCACACACTTCAAAATGCAGTCAAATACTTCAAAATGGCTGCAACAAAGTGGCTTTGTGTATCGTCTGGAACAATTCTTCGCTTTCATTTACAACAGCCTAGAGCTAATCAAAATGCAAAGACGTATTAAGTTCCGTTCCGAAACATAATGAGACATTGTATTCTTTTTCATTTCAGAGACAACGTAACTTCCTTCAAATTTCTGCCTGAGGTGGATTCAAGATAATGCCAGTGTCTATTCTTCAGAAAGATGAGTCAAAATGAAAAGTGCCCCGCAGTTTTTCTCAGAGGTGGGGACCACTTGCTGCTCGCGGGGATGACGCTGATGCTGTGGATAGGGTTGCTATGGCAACAGTGACTGAGATGATGGAGGAGAGCGCACCTGTTTTCACTCGTATGAAAAGTGAGGATGTGTGGGCATTCATGGGCATGTGAGGGAGCGAGAGAGAGTGAGAAATGTACAATTATGCTGACATTAAACGAAGCCGGTCTTGCAGATGGCCTGGTCATCTGTGCACTTCCGTGCCAGAGTACACATTCTGCCTTCATCTTTCCGGACGGAGACCATATATATAGCATGCCATACTGGACAAACAGGGGAAAAAAAGGGAAAGGGCTGCATCCGAATGCCAAGATTTTTACATTTTCTGGTGCTTGCCAGTGCAAAACCCACTGTTTTCTGGATGGTTGCTTACTGTTACGAGTCAAAAGAATGCTGCTGTTAAATATACAGTAAAAATGGCAGCCAGAAATTCATGGTAAAAAAAATAGTGGCAATGTTTCCGGTATTATGGGATTGTTAATCACCAAGTTACTTGAACTTCCAAAATCTGCTTTTACCTTAAAATGTACTTATAACCACCATGATAATACCGGTGGTAAAATAGAAATCCACATATTGAATCAGAGTTCTTAGCAAGTGGCTAGTCAATAACACATGACCAATAGATGGTTTGTAGGGTCATACAAACACAAAACACCATCAGGGTAACACATAACACTAAAATAATACAATAAACATTAACTAAATAACACAAAATGTGTCACAAAACATCCTAATGTACATTATTAATAACAAAATGGAGAAGTGACAAAATTATTTATACTTTATGTAATATAATCATATGTGGGAATGTCGTTTTACTGTTTGTTTTTTTTTTACTGTAAATTAGTGTTGTCAAAAGTATCGACCGTGATACCATTGGTTATTGTGTTCACGCGCTCAACAGATATGACTGTGCTTCATCTGCTCCATGCTCTTCACCAAACGCGCACACAAAACACACCGGAGCGTTTGAAAGCCATGTCTATCAGCGGATCCATCACCTTCAGCGGATCCCTAATATATCTGCACATAGACAGATCCGCTGATAGACGCGGCTTAAAACGCTCATGTGTGTTTCTGTGTGCGCATTTGGTGAAGAGCATGAAGCGATGATCATTGTAGCCAATCACAGTCATATCTGTTGAGCACGCGAACACAATGACCAATCAGCGCCGTTTAAGAATCTGCTCAACAGTGCTCAAATGTTAGTGAGAAATGGACATTTTTTACATTTCAATACCGAATGGTATCGCGGTTGGTACTTTTGACAACACTACTGTAAATCATATATAATCAGTTTTTAATGGTTTTTTGACTTGGAAAAAAACATATAACTGACAGTGTTTTACTGTAAAACACCAATCTGATGCAACCATATATGGTAAGATACTTTAGAGTTAAACAGGTTTCAACTGTAGAATTTTTTACCGTTTTTTTCTCTGTAAAAATTATAAACATTTTTACAGAGTTGATGTAGGCTAAGTCAATTCCAGTGTAAAATAACACCTCTCCTACAGTATATAAGCTGCTCAATTTGAGGTATTACTCACGTCTGTAGCACAAACGCTGAAGGATGAGTTATGCCCAGAAGTTAGTTCAAACCTCTAAACCTTGGCATGAGCGATGAGGCATGATTCCTCAGGAAACACCACTAATTTAACTACACTTTCTGAAGCTTCATTTCCTGTTCCAACACCAAGGTCATGGGTTTGCTTTCCAGGGAACACATGATAAGACGTACACTTTGAATGCACTGTAAGTCATTTTGGATGAAAGTACCTGCCAACAGCATAAATTAAACAAGCAATGCTGCTTTTGGTCTCAACTGAAGTAGCTAACAGAGACTGAGCTAATTAATGTCAGCAGAGAAACTTCTGAATGAGAAATTAATGACGGAATGAGCTTTTTTTTGGTCAGTAATATATAGAAGCCAGATGCTCTCCAGTATAAATGGCTTAATCAAGGTGGCAGGGTGCATATCACGAGACGCTGACTCTCTCTCTGCCACCCACTCTGATGCTGAAAACAGTGTGTGCATAGAGCCACAAAGGGCAAATACCCAGACTTCAATAACACGACATGTTAAAAGAGAAACTGGCCAAGCGATTCATCTGTTGCATGAAATGCGAGTTAACCAAGCCATGCAGTGCATGGTTTAAACCCAGAATTCAATTCAGCTCAAGTTAATCATTTGTACAAGGATAAATTTTTCACAGACCTCACCCTGGTAAAAACTCTTATTTGTCAGAAGTCTATCACCACAATTCGAAGCAGATCACTTATTGGCATTCAATATGTAATAAAAGAAAAAACAAATGTTGAAAGTACTGTTTCTCAATTTCATTCAATGAACCTTAAAACGTTCAGTTCCCGCAACTTTTAACAAATGAATCCTTATCTAGTCGTTGCTAAATACTGGATAAGGCTATATTAAAAACATTTTTAAAGAGTGCAAACACAAAAATAGTCAATTAATATTTTAGATCTGTGCATATCTATAAAAATGTATATTCACTACAGAAATTCCCATGACATTTCCAGATCAATTTTTAAATTCCCCCAAATTTCCAAGTATAAAACAAGGTGATGTTTCTCTTCTCAATTATATCTTAATAAAATATCAAATAAAATGATTTTGAAGCAAGGTTGACAGTTCACATCATACAAATCCATTGCTTCCAGATGTCTGCCGGTCACATTGTGATAAAATATCATATAATGTCCCTTGTAATCAAGGGTTGCCAGAAACACTGTTTAAACACCAATAAATTCTTTGATCTTCTGAAGATCTGACAGAAGCCACATGTTAAAGCCCTCCCTCATCCTTCAACCATTGGCTGTGCGGATAACATCTGTTTTCTGATTGGCTTTCACCAATGTCAATCATCCCCCAAAAATCACTCCTAGAGGCTGACAGGTCATACATGCCAATGTTTTTCCTAATTGAGAAGCAATCATTGAAAAAAAAAAAAAAACACCAAATGCAATATACATGTGAAAATGTAATGCACCTAAATTGAGATAAAAAAGATAGGTGTATTCAATATTAAGCTTAAGAAATGTCATTTCTAACATTAACATCGAATTATTCTCATTTAGACCGCACACAGAAACGTTCATGCAGAAATTATCAACCGTTTATGAAGATAAATTAACACTAATATGAACGCGTGTTCATATATTGAACCAGAACCAGAGTATGCATTGATCCTAAAGCAAATGCTACTGAAACAGCATCGAGCGACGCTTCATCTCGTTCATACTACAGCGGATTTAAGCTCATTTTCCATCATTCAAAAATAATATAATTAGCTCAAATCGATGAATCCGACCTAAATTTCGCTCCTTTAATATAAACCCCACCTAACTGAGGTGAATGGATGCCAGTGTGTCGTTAGATCACGTTTCGTTACCTTTTCAGCGTCGTCGCCGCTCCATCACTGTGCGGGTCCCCCAGCATCAGCGTCCCACGTCCTGCATCCACTCCAGCATCAGCATTCCGCTCTTATTGGACACTCGTACTCAAACTCCGCCCACGAACGCATAAATGAGCTTCAGATTTAAAGGGCCAGGACAAATAGTGACAAGAGACGCGTCGACCAAATGAGGCGTTGTCATGCATGTATGTAGCAGCTTATGTTGTATTGCACTGTATTATCACTTCTTAAGCTTTGAGATCAGTGTCGCCTATAAAGAGAGAATTAACACAAGGGTTAAAGCAAGGTTAAAGTTATGCCCTTCCCACACACACAGAAAAAGCAATTATTACACACTCTTTATATTACCACACAAAACAATGCCTGCATACACACACATACACAGTATTAGTAGTTTTGCAAGTTACCTTTCTGTCCCCTACAATTATTTTTTTACTTCTACTTTTAGAAAATATAGGCTACTTCCAACTTTTTATATTTAATATTCATATAGGCTATGCAAGCGGTGTGTGTGTGTGTATATATATATGTATGTGTACAGTCATGGCCAAAAGTTTTGGCAGTGACAAATTGCCAAATATTTTGCAAAGTTTGCTGCTTCAGTATTTGTAGATTATTTTTCCACATGTTTCTATGGTATACTGAAAAACAATGATAAGCATATAAGTTTTAAAGGCTTTTATTGGCAAAAAAAATATAATGAGTCAATATTTACAGTGTTGACCCTTGTTCTTCATAACCTCTGCAATTCACTCTGGCATGCTGGATATTAGCTTCTGGGCCAAATTCTGACTTGATGGCGATCCATTCTTGCAGAATTTGTGGGCTTCTGCTTGTCCACTCGCCTTTTGAGGACTGACCACAGGTTCTCTATGGGATTGAGATCCGGGGAGTTGCCTGGCCACGGATCCAAAATTTCAATGTAATGATCTTCGAGCCACTTCTTTATCACTCTTGCTTTGTGACATAAGTGACTTTATAAGTGACGTGACATGTGGCCAAGTATGGTGACCCATACTCGGAATTAGTGCTCTGCA